>NW_028318143.1:11352500-11652500 GCF_062004578.1 Staurois parvus | reverse complement strand
TAGCTTGCATTGATATTTGAAACTTAATTTTTGGTGGAATGATCTATGGTTGTGGCGGAATGCTGGGCAGAGTGCAGCATATTCTCTGACTAATCAGCAGCTAAGTTAGTGATTCTAGCCATGCAATCTGCTGATCAGTTGTTTGATTGCACTTCAATAGAGTGGAATCAAGCAGATGATCAACAAATTGCAATTTTTTAGTACATTTTACAAGTGTTTCTGTATGTCATGCACAGGACAGCCCGTTCACTTGCCCACCTTGTGCATGCTTTTTATGCAAAAGATGCTCATGCACCTTTTCGGGGTGACAAGCTTCATGATTTTGTCCAGGGTTGGAACTAGGGGTGGGCAAAAGGGGCGGCTGCGCTGGGCAGGGTGGTACCATGTGAAGGGGGGGGAGCACCCATGAAGAGTTGCTGCTGCTACAATCTGGGCACCTCCAGGATCTTCCTCTTGTCACTGCTCCTTGATCCGGACTGTCACATCAGACTGAGCAGGGCTTGCTTACCTGCCCCCTACCCACATTCTTTGCTGCGAGGAGATGGGGCCAGGTAAGCAAATCCTGGGGGAGCCGGGGGAAGCTGCTTTTAAGATCCCACAGACATCTGCAGCAGCAGTGTATGTGACATCTGTGTGTGTGGGGGGGGGGGGCGAAGCAGCATATATTTGTGCTGGGGAGGACAGTATTTGTGCTAGCAGGGGGATGGAGAAATGGATTAGTGGTAGGAGGTAGAAGGGGAAATTTGGAGAAATTAAAAAAATTGGGGGGGTTGTGTTGTGGGGAGATTGTGGGGGGGGAGCTAGGAGGGGCGATTTGTGCTGGGAGGTGGGCTTTTTTTTTGCAGGGGGGGGTTATTGAGAGGGTGGAGATGTCCTGTAGCACACAGAAGTGTGAACTTTTTTTGCACTTATCAAGCCTATATAGCAAAAACATTTCAATGATATATTTAAAGTGTAACTCCACTTTTGTTGAGAAAAAACATTCCCCTCTGGGTAATCTACTTACATTGCAGGGATTTTAACAAACTTTGTTGCAGATTCCTTTTCTGAAGAAATAGCTGTTTGTCTGTCTGCATGTGTAAAATACATGTGAATGGAAGTGATTTCATAATTATCAATCAGCTGCTGCATATGCAGGGTTCTAATGAGGAAAGTGGCAGGGTCTGCATCCCTTTAGATGTGATTTCCCTTTTAGGAGTATCTCACCAAAAATGACAGTTTTGTTGCAGGGGATGCTCAAAATCTGACTTGTTTCTTAGCGCAGACTTTTGGGAATATCAGTGGAAGGGTAGCACAGTGGCTAAATGGTTAGTACCTCCACCTGGCAGTACTAGGGTCATTGGTTTGAATCCCAACCACAGCACCACCTGCCTGGAGTTTGCATGTTCTCCATGTGCCTGCATGGATTTCCTCCAGGTACTACAGTTGCCTCCCACAATCAAAAGACATGCTGGAAGGTTAATTGGATCCTGTCTAAATTGGCCCTAGTATGTGTATGTATGAATGGAAGTTATGGACCGTAGATTGTACACTCTTTGAAGATTAGGGACTGATGTGAATGTACAATATATATATATATATATATATATATATATATAATTGCAGGTAACTCTTGCTGTGTTGCAAATCTTATCTGTTGGAGATCTCATTAACAATGTACTCCCATAATTCCATCTATATAAAATATCCAAAAAACAAATGAGAATGAGATCTCCATGTTGCAAAAATTCTTTCTTTACTTCAAGTGTATCTTCATACAAAAATGAGTACAACTGCGCAGTTTCACGCATTACACTGCTCTTCATCAGTAGCTTGATAAAGAGCAGTGTCATGTTTGAAACTGCGCAGTTGCACTCATTTTTGTATGAAGATACACTTGAAGTAAAGAAAGAATTTTTGCAATGTGGAAATCTAGTTCTTATTTGTTTTATATATATATATATATATATATATATATATATATATATATATAGGGGCAAACTGACAACTCATGGGGCCCCCGGGCAATAGGGGATCATGGGGCCCCTGTGTCCTTGCCCAAACTCAAAAAAACCTATGAAAAAGGTACCAGGGCCATCTCATGGGGCCCCCTACTGACCCCGGGCCCTCGGGCAGTGCAAAGTGCTGTGTAAATTAATGGTGCTATCTAAGTACCAGTAATAAATAATAACCAATTACACAAGCAGGAAATTACATTTCTGGGGGATGTTCCCTATACCATCTGTGTACAGAACGCCTCCAGGTTGCCATATTGCATTTTACAGGAAATTACGGCTTTGGAAATTGAAAAGAAAAGGTACTTTTTGATAACATTGAGCCTGGTATCGTATGTACTCTCCAGCGCCTCAGGATATGCACAGCCAAAAGGGAAGCCAAGGGTACCAGGACAGGGACAACCAAAGGAAATGCTTCAGGGGTGCAGCCCTCCTCAGATGGGGAAATCAGCCACTGGATAGAGAGAAAACAGGTGGCGCACACACCTAGTGCATTATCCAAGGTTTATTGCAGGAGTGAAAGAATAATAAAAACATACTCACAGACGAAGCATGTATCTGAAAAGCATAGAAAAATGACAATGGCCACAACGGCAGGCAAGGTGTTCTTACTGTCAGTGCGGTCAAATGGCTGATGCGTTTTGGGTCGAATCCCTTTCCTCAGAGCTGATGACCAACCTCTGATGTTGATGTATGATGAATGGAAAGTAAGAGCCTCGCTGTTGATCCTTGCTAGGTGTGTGCGCCAACATTGAGCCTGGGTTCACACTGATGCGGTGCAGAATTTGCAGCCTTTTCTGTGCAAATTCCGCACTGCATCAGAATTGCACCACGTTCATGCGAACCGCTGCAGGTGTGTATATTAAGATAACAACACCCTGAAAGTGGTCCGCAAAATGCGGTATGATGTGCAGAATCAGATCTCATAGGTGTGAATACCCATGAGATCTGATTCTAGTGCGGACCAAAAAAAGGATCCTGCACTTTTTCAGTGTGGGTGCGGTGCGATTAGAGCCATACAAAATGTATGGCTCCAATCGCACCGCACACAAATCGCATGTGATTTGCACAGGAATGCTGTGCGGTTCTTGTGCGAATCACATGTGACATTCCGCACCGCATATACAGTATGTGAACCCAGGCTCAACTGACTTGTGTCACAATTGTATATGCTATATTATTCATATTTATTTATTTTTGTTCTATTTTTTCCCATGACAGTGGAGCTACCCTTTAAAAGCCTAAAATGGATCAAATAAGAAAAGTCGATTGTTAGGGTGTACATACTGTAATACAAAGCAGACGGCCATTTCATTTAGGATTTATAGTATTCATGGAAACTCTCATTGATTTATCTAGTAAACCGGACTGGTTTTGCCAATTCTCTATCAGTGGAAGGGGTTAATAAACAGCTGTATGAGATATTCATTTTCTCCCTGAACAAATAGTACCCTCTGGATAAAGATAATAACACACCACAGGGTGTTAAAACTCATGTAACACCACAGACTGAAAGCAGAGACTCCAAGTACCTTGGTGCTTGTTAAACATTGTACCCAATGTTCCCTGTCTTGTTCTGCTGGAAAATATCCGATCAATGACTTACATGAATTATCTAGCAGTACCTGGTGGAAAGAATTTGATTGCAGATTTTTTTTTTTAAATGAACAAATGTGACATTAAAGACACATCTTGGAGTTTGCTTCCTGTTTTTGAGCGTTGGACAGACATTTCTTGTGCTTCTCTGTTCTCTCTTATTTGAAATCTATGAGTTAGGTCAGGGTTCTACTGGCCCGCAGCTAGGGTACCATCATTGGTTGCTAAGACCCCTGGTGTCCTGACAACCAATCTAATGCATTTACATGAGGTCAGCACTTCCTATGTCCAGATCAGCTTCGCCTTCACCTGCTGCTCCATCAACACTTCCAGGCTCAACAGGCCCCCCTGGCTCCCAGCAATGCTTTAAGGTCTTTTTCAGATGGGTAGTTCTGGAGTGGTGAAAATAAGCAGCCGAGCCCTGGCTTTACCACCCCCCAGCCACCTTCTTAACTGTAAAATAACAGCCAGACAGGGCTGTACACATACTGAAGCCACTGCATTCTTACCTTGAGCTGCAGAGTTTGACAAGTGGCAAACTCACCCATTGAGTCAAATGAGCGGCATCACAGCCACATGCAATGCGGAGGGGTTGTGTAGTATTATATGGTTAAATCAAGCAGTCAGGAGGCATATAACACCTTCTTACCATTTGTCAAATGGCCTCTGAAAAGCAATACAAACATGGGTCACTCTTCAGAGGTCACTGCACTCACCACAAGTGTGAAAGAGCTCTTAGTGTATGAAGTAAAGGTTTGGATATACGTGAAACTTTTGGTGTAATCGTCATACGAAAGGGTCACAAAACAGCCAGAGACCATTATAACATTTCCCCCAGCAGCATCATAAGTAAAGGTGGTAATATAGTATATACCTACACCAATAAAATATCTCCTCCAGAGCCATTTTATTAATCCTCCCAGACATAATCAATACTCCCCTAAGACATCTTTGCAAGTAATAAACATCTCCCTCCCATAAAAAAACCTCCTAGACAGGAATTAATGGAAGTAATTCCCTTCCAGGTAGAAAAAAAATACACAAAACTCAGGTAGCAGTAAATACCCCCCCCCCTCCCCCCAGTTGGAATTATATTATAATAACTATTTCCATTCCCCAGGTAGAGGTAAATAATAGGAGTCATACATTGCAGCACTAGGGTCATCGGTTCAAATCCCAAACAGGACTCTACCTGCATGGGGTTTGCATATTCTCCCTGTGCTTGTGTAGGTTTCCATTGGGTACTCCAGTTTCGTCCCACACTACAAAGACGCGCAGGTAGCATAATTGGCTCCTGTCTAAATTGATCCTAGTATGCAAAAGTTTGAATGTGAGATAGGGACCTTAAATTGTAAGCACCTTGGGGGCAGGGCCTGATGAAATTATACAATATGTAAAGTGCTGTGTAAATTGGTATATAATAAATAAGTATACCCAAACCATATATGGTAAATCCACCCCAGGTAGCAATTATAAAAGGTCCTCCCATGCAGTGCTTATTGTAAATGATAAATCTCTCCTAGGCAGCACATATATTAACCTCTCCCAGATGATTGGACACTATAATAACCTCCAACATGTAATTCTAAAAAATAAACCCCTCCTGTACAGTGTCAAGAAAATAGTAGTGCAGCACACTGTCTGAGTAGACCTAGTAATACTGCAGCTCAGTCTTCTTCCTTTTGCCACACCCCTCTGATGTATTTCACCTCATAGGGTTTAGTTGTAGGCCCTCCCATGCAATGCTTATAATAATTAAGATGCATTATATTGACAAAAGCATTGAGACACCCCTCCGAATCATTGGATTCAGGTGTTCCAAGCACCTCCATGGCCACAGGTGTATAAAATCAAGCACCTAGACTCTAGAGCAGTGGAGACGTGTTCTCTTGCGTGACTAATCACACTTCTCTGTCTGGCAATCCAATGGATGTGTCTGGGTTTGGAGGTTGCCAGTGGAACGCTACTTGCATGACTGTACTGTGCCAAGTGTAAAGTTTGGTGGAGGGGGATTATGGTGTGGGGTTGTTTTTCAGAGGTTGGGTTTGCCCCCTTAGTTCCAGTGAAGGGAACACTTAAGGCATCAGCATACCAAGTATAACGTACCTGGTGGTAGAACTTGAAGTGCAGAGGAGGGTCTCCCTTGCAGCTCTGGCTCAGGGACTCTGGTAGAGTAACAGGGAGCACCAGAGCACAGAGGTGTATGAATGCCTGGTAGGACTTCTGCGGATGGAAGTTGACGTGCATCAGGAATGCTGCTGGTGGATGGCGCACTGGCACAGCTCTGATGAAGAAGGCATGGCCTTCGAAACGCGTCAGTGTACTGAGTGTCTACCCCCATGATGGGATTCACACTGGCTCCTTATCTCTGAAGTCCCTTGGAGGACTTACATGCCTGATTTTATTCGCTGTTTGTGAGTACCATTCTTTAATTAATACATTTTGGTTACTGAGGTAATGCGCAAGGTTGGTGCGCTTTTCTTTTTTGTTGCACTTTGCAGTATCGGTCAGGCTTCCCCAGCCTTGTTTGGAGCTGCACAACCTTTTATGCACTGGTGGTTGCTTTTTCTGGTTTTGGTTCCATCCACTCGCCACCAGCCTTGGTCCTAGAGCGCAGGAGAAGTCGCATCTGGTCTAGAAGTGCAGGAACGGCTAGGCAGATAACACTCAGGCAGAAGTTCAGGAGCAGGATACTGGCAAGGATAAGCCAGTTCATTTGCAGGATCAGAGTAAAGCAAGGTCAGGTGGTCCAGGTCAGCAACTAGCAGGCAGAGTAAGCAGAAACAGCAGGCAGAAGAATAGTCAAAGGGCAGGCCAGGGGTCAGTACAGGCAGCGTTCTAGCAGGGTCAATAACAGATCAGATCAGCAACGGAATCACAGGTAACAGGATGCAAGGGTGGTCAGAAGTATAAGACCAAACGGCACTTTTAATGCAAGGCACTAGTCCAGCTTAAATAGCCTGCCTGGTTCCAATGTGCCATTGTGCATGCACACTTGTGCACACTTGTGTGCACAATCGTGCATGCACATTCGCCAATCGGCCATGAACAGGGCTAACAGGGGTTCTGCGCCCACGCATAGATATGCACATTCCCTGACACCAAGACATTTTGGACAATTTTATGCTGCTACCTTTGTGGGAAGAGTTTGGGGATGTCACCTTCCTGTTTCAACATGACTGGGCACCAGTGCACAAAGCAAGGTCTATAAAGACATGGATGAGCGAGTTTTGGGTGGAGGAACTTGACTTGCCTGCACAGAGTCCTGACCTCAACCCGATAGAACACCTTTGGGAAGAATTAGAGCGGAGACTGCGAGCCAGGCCTTCTCATCCGACATCAGTGCCTGACCTCACAAATGCGCTTCTGGAAGAATGGTCCAACCTTCCCATAGACACCCTCCTAAAGCTTGTGGACAGCCTTCCCAGAAGAGTTGAAGCTGTTATAGCTGCCAAGGTTGGGCCAAGTCAAAATTGAAGACTGGGATGCCATTAAAGTTCATGTGTGTGTAAAGTCAGGCATTCCAATACTTTTGGCAATATATTGTACATCATAATAACCCCATCCTATAAAATAATAATATAATTCAATAAATCGTTGTAAAACCCTAAAGAAGAGATAGATTAAAATCTCACAGGGAGTAGGAAGTAGCTTTATAAATTCCCCTCCTGGATATCAATAAACTATAATATCCTTCCAGTCAGCAATTGATAAGAAACATAGCTGCTAGCCTTTGTGTAGTCATTCAGTTATAGGGCTGCTGCTCATGCTTCTTTTGGTCTTTGGGCCGGCTAGTATAGTACAGGTTCCTTCTAAAACCCAACTGAGTATTTCACTCAGATAACTGTGGGCATCCAGGTAGAAAACAATAAAAAATAAAGGCAGACATCATAGCTTCACTCAGACCCATAAAAGATAAAAAATGGCCATCACGAGTCTGCAACACAGGACACATGCCCCAAAGGCTCTTTTCCTGCTAGAATGACAATTATTTACCAGACAGGAAATGAAGGAAGGAAAACCATAAAAAAACTACCCAGGATATACACTCACCAGCCACTTTATTATGTACACCTGTTCAATTGCTTGGTAACACAAATTGCTAATCAGCCAACCACATGGCAGCAACTCAATGCATTTAGACATCTAGACATGGTGAAGACGACTTGTTGAAGTTCAAACCGAGCATCAAAATGGGGAAGAAAGGGGATTTAAATGACTTTGAATGTGGCACGGTTGTTGGTGCCAGATGGGCTGGTGTGATTATTTTAAAAACTGCTGATCTACTGGACTGTAATCTCCATCCACAACCATCTCTAGGGTATACAGAGAATGGTCCAAAAGAGAAAGTGATCAGCAGTTGTGTGAACGAAAATGCCTTGTTGATGTCAGAGGTCAGAGGAGAATGGGCAAACTGGTTCAAGATGATAGAAAGGCAACAGTAATTCGTGTCATAATGGACCAAAATCTCTGAGGAATGTTTCCAACACCTTGTTGAATCTAAGCCACGAAGAATTAAGGCAGTTCTGAAGGCAAAAGGGGGTCCAACCCAAGCTAGCAAGGTGTACTTAATAAAGTTGTACTTAATAAGTTGTACTTAATAAAGTGAACGAAAATGCCTTGTTGATGTCAGAGGTCAGAGGAAAATGGGCAAACTGGTTCAAGATGATAGAAGGGCAACAGTAATTCGTGTCATAATGGACCAAAATCTCTGAGGAATGTTTCCAACACCTTGTTGAATCTAAGCCACGAAGAATTAAGGCAGTTCTGAAGGCAAAAGGGGATCCAACCCAAGCTAGCAAGGTGTACTTAATAAAGTTGCCGGTGTGTGTATAGGTTACTGAATAGATATTAACCACTTGACCTCCGGAAGGTTTTGCCCTCTTCATGACCAGGGTACTTTTTGCTGTTCAGCACTGCACTTCTTCAACTGGCAATTGCTTAGTCATGCAACACTGTACCCAAATGGAATTTATTTAATGTATTTCACACATATAGAGATTTCTTTTAGTGGTATTTGATCACTGGATTTTTATTTTTGTTGCATAACTTTTTATTATATAAACGAAAGAAAAAAAAGTTTTTTCTACTATCTGGTATTAAACATATCCAATCAAATATTAATCATAAATGTGGGCCAAAATGCATTCTGCTACATGTCTTTGATAGAAAAAAAAATCCTAATAAGTGTATATTAACTGGTTTGTGTGAAAGTTATAGCGTCTACAAACTATGGTATGTATACTGCAATTTATGCAGCTATAGAAGCTATACTGGTAATGGCAGTGATCAGCAACTTATAGTAGGACTGTGATTGTGGTGCAGGCAATCTGTTGCCAGCATACACTGGGTGGGAAGGACACTAACGACTATCACTTATATCTCTAGTGACACTAATACAGTGATCAGTGATAATACTGTACACTTCACTTCCACACAGTTTTTATTTATTTATTTATTTATTTATTTTTTGCACGAGTAATGGCGGTGCTCAGTGACTTATAGTGGAACTGTAATAGTGCAGTGGGCAATCTGACACTAACTGACACTTTGTGAATCTGGCTAACTGACACTGACATCTCCAGTGACACTGATATAGTGATCAGTGCTAATAATATACACTGGCACTGTACTAATGACACAAGCTGGGAAGAGGCGAACATCAAGGGGTTAACTGTGACTAACAAAGGGTAATGTGTGCCGCTTTTACTAAGAGATCTGGTTGCTTTTTCTCCTTGCTTTTCAAGGAGAAGAAACAGCTAGATCGCTGTTCTATGTATGCACACATGAACATAGATGCACAAGTCATGTGCACCTACAAAAACAATTACACTACACACATTAGGTATCACCGTGCACGGTGGATTCAAAGCAATAATTTGAAGGCCATCACTCACAGGCAACTCTAAATTGATGACCTGTAAAGGCTCTTAACCACTTCCAGTCCGGACACTTTCACCCCCTTCTAGTCCAGGCCAATTTTCAGCTTTCAGTGCTATCACACTTTGAATGACAATTGCGTGGTCATGCAACACTGTACCTGTTTGAATTTTGTAGCATTTTTTTGAGACAGAAAAAACTTTATTTTGGTGGTATTTATTCACCACTGGGGTTTTTATTTTTTTGCTATATAAATGAAAACGTCCAAAAATTTTGAAAAAACGTGTTTTTCTTATAAAATGCAGCAAATAAATATTTTTTCTTCATAAATCTTGGCCAAAATGTATTCTTTTAAGTAAAAAAAAAATAACCCAAATTAGTTTATAAGAAAAAATTATAATTTTTCCAAAAAAAGTTTACATTTTTATTTTATTTTTTTTATATTATTATTTATGGTTTTTTTTTTAACATACTGTCACCCTAACAGTACAGTGTCATCATAGTGACACTGTACTACTTGTGGGGGGGTGAAGATTTTTTTTTAAATTTTATTTTACACTGATTGCTTTTACACCCATAAAGGCTGTAAAAGCAATCATTTCTCCTTCTCTCTGGCTGCATTCTTGCAGCCATTGAGAAATACTGTGAGAGCTGTGATTGGGCTGTTGTGAATAGCCTTGTACCATGTGACCTCTGTGATCATTCACAGATTTCACTAGTAGTAAGCAATGATGTCAGGAAATTATATCTTATCGTTTCCTACTATTTATGTGATCACTGATTGGCCCATCAGTGATCACATGAATCGGGACCTCACACAGAGTCCCGTACAGCAATTGGTGTTCCGGTGTCCTCCGGACGCAGCGGGCACCGGATTGTGGTGCCGCGCGCTCCCAGGGAGGGAATGCGGGTGCCATTTATAAATGGCAACCCGCTTCTGCATTGCTCCCGTCATAAACGGCCGGATGGGAGCAGTGTCAAAGCAGGTTGCCATTTGTAAATTGCACCCGCATTCCCTGCCATGGGAGCCTAGGGACAAATTTGGATACCAAAGTTTTTCATTGTTTCCTGGGCATGCACAAGGCTTGACATGTTTGGTATCTGTTTACTCAACACAACCTCATCTTTGATATCTTACTCAAATTGAGCAATAAATTGTGTTTGCGTGCACTAAAATTGTGTATAGTATACTGAAAATATGGGTTTGATAAACAAAAGCTCTAATATTATGTGACATAAAAAAATACAACTATCTCCATTTTATTCTCCGGGGTCTTTGCTTTCAATAAATATATGATATGTTGGGGAATTTTAACTAATCTTCAGGCCTAACATGTGCAATGAATGCCAAAACGACTCTGGCAGTAAAAGGGTTAAACAGACTGGGGGCACTACTGGTAAGCCTGTATATTAAAACAGAATTCTAAGACAGGAACTGTCTACACAACGTTTAATTTTCAGCTTTAACTGAAGTGTAACTTTAAGCTTTTCACACATATACATCTAAAAAAAATCTATAGATTACCTTTAATATTTACTTGTAGACTCATAGCTATCAGTGGATGTAGTTTTTTTTTTTTTTAAAAAGTGATTTACACTTGACATGTGGCTGTATCCGCACGGCACCATGCAGGAAATTGCAGAGCAAATGTTTTACTCCAGCAGCCATCTCTCTAATCCGCTCCATTTAACTCCTGTGAAATGAATACAGCACTTTACCTTAGCAATTACTCAGACTTGAAATTAGGCACTCCAGATTAATAGGAATTTCTATGCCGAATTCAGAATAGTTCAATCACACTCACAAATTACCATTCCCAGATGATAATTTGATTAGCAGAGAACTTTTTGACATCACAAAGTTCAATCAAAGGCAGAGAACAAGGAAGAAAAATGGTTTTAATAACATTGTATTTTGCTCCAGTCTTTCCGTTCCTAGCGCTTTGTGAGTTCGGCATTGTAGACTCGTCCATCCCACATGGGGGTATTTAGTGTTGAGGGCACTGAGTTAAGAGATTATCCACAAAAGTATGATAGATGTATTCAATTTAGTGGATTTACACCTACATAAGTTGCTTGGTGTCAAAAAAACAACGGCAGTTTTATACAAATTATTCTTTTATGTGTAAGAGGAAACATCGGTAAAAGGCTTCATGTACATGGAGGTATTTGCCCATGCAGCATGAACAGGCTGCGTGTTTTTGGTGCCCCTAATGTCCCGGAGCTGTGTAGAGCTGCTCCTAGCCATGAATGGGTAAAGGCAGTTGTACACAGCTGTGTGCCACTATTAGCATAAATTGGTGCATGCAACCGCACCCTAGCTGATTTCAAGACATTACGTCTGTATGTGTGCACTACTTTACGCTAATAGCGGCACATAGCTGCATACAGCCACCATCACCTATTCATGTCTATGGGCTGCTATATGCAGCACAGCCACCATCCCCTATTCATGTCTATGGGCTGCTATAAGCAGCACAGCCACCATCACCTATTCATGTCTATGGGCTGCTATACGCAGCACCAGGACATAAGGAGTGCCAAAAATACAGCCAGATTACTTTGCACAGCTCAATGCACCCATGTGCATGCAGCCAAATATTTAAAAAGTGGGATAAAAATTGCTGGTGTTCAGAATGCTTGCAATACAGTTGTACAATTTTATATATTTCTCTTCATTAGATATAAGAGGAAACCTGATTTCCCAGCAAAAAAGTAATTTTGTCTCACTGAAATGTTGTTGAACCTGGTCTCTAATTCCATCTGTAACGGCAATGCTGGGTGCAATAACTAAAAACAAGTCATATACACACACACACAATTGACAGGTAGTCACACACTGGTACTTTTAATCAGCATTTACACCATTACATATCCTACGCATGTGAAAGACCCTTTACCAAATGAATACCTGCCCCGGCACATCATAGCATTTACCCGGCACTCCAAGAAATAACAGAATCCAACTGTAATATTATTGCACTGTCAAAAACCTCCACTTTTATTATCACACAACACACAGGAGGATATATCTTATAGTCATCACAATCTGCATAATAACACACACCGATAATAATGTGAGCATTACAGCACGAAATAGACACATCATTTGACAGCGTCACAGTATAGAATTAATACATTACCAAAACTATGTGGAAGCGGAAAGGAACAAATCCCATTGGAACCATACTACCCAGGGGATCACGGGGAAGCTGTAAGCGCGACCAATTGATGAGCCCATATAGCTTTGGCAAGAGTCCCAGTGTCAGAGTGTCCTCTGGCAGGCAACTAGGAGGTCCTCCTCATCTATCCCGTTTAAACTCCAGGCTTTTAAACCATTTTTCTGGCAGCTTTCCATAAGTGGGCGGACACCACACCCACTCTAGGAGAAGCTAGCAGAAAGGTTCCGTGAGTCACACTCAGCCACCATATTGAATCCACATAGTTATCTGAAAAGTCACACTTTTGCTTCACATCAGCTTCTTATCTACCCTAAACTTCTTCTCATCTACCCTAAACTTCAATTCCATAAACAAGTTCCTATCTTGCTCTAAGCAGAATATCTTGTGACTCTTACTTTAGCTTAGAAAAATAACATCAGTCACCTCTCATGCTCCTGGCATTTGGGCAACAATGCTTTATTGTAAAAATTACCGAAGAAACAAAGGGTCCAAGGCCAACACATGTCATAGGCATTACACCATCATGCAGCCCTGCTGGAGAATATTGGTTCAACCAGTCTTGTTCCCTAAGCAGCTCATGGATGAGTCTGTTTTTTTTTGTTTAGTCCGCAGGTTGAACAAAAAAAGCTGACCTGATTCCCTCATTCACATATTCAATTCAATGTGGATGTGGGAACCCTCCCCGCTGCGCTATTGTATTGTCCAGTGAAAAAAAAAAAAGGCATCCAAGAGGCGCTAGGACTTTGATATGAGTTTATAGAAAGTGGTGAGAGGGCAAAAATGTTTGAAGAGTCCGCTGGCTCAGATTAGTCTGCTCACAACAGACAAGGCTACCCTCCAGAGGATACCCCAGCAGGTTACCAAAAATAAATGTGCATACATGGAAGGAGCACCTGACCAAAAGCCAAAAGAGTCCAAATTCATTTATTGGTGTTGTGCTAAAAGACAGCCAATGCATTTGGCGGTCAAAGAAACTCCCCCTTCATCAATGCTATACCGAAACATAATATGATGTAAATATCCTGGATGAAATGTCACCTCTCACTGAAGAGGACATCTTGGAGAAATGTATCACAACAGAATACAAACCCCGTTCAACCTCTTTTTCAAAATAATCCAAAGGGAACTTCATTTTGACATTTCAGACTCTTGTGACAGATTTAAACAACCTGCAGGCTGACGTTGGACTACCTTTTTATGAGATGTGTCCCGAATATAATGAGTATGAAATTCCTGCACTCAAGGACGGTTCTATGAAGGTGAAGCTGGTCAAGGTCACTTGGGGTGGAGTGGCAGGTATACATTAGAATGCAACAGTTGCAATCCAGCCCTCTTAGAGTCGAGACATTGTTTTTTGTAACATCCTGTTCAAGTGCTTTTTATTAAGAAAAATGCAAGCTAGTTTGTAACAGTGGTATGTGATACAATTGTGAAATTGGGTAAAAGAAACTTTGTAAATGGTGAGAGAGCTTACGGTGAAGCTTGCTATTATCTGCACAAGTGTACCGATGGCACAAGGCCTTCAAAGAAGAACAAAAAGATGTTGAAGATGAACAACACTGAGGATGCCCCTCTTCATCAAAAACGGAAAGAATGTGGCTGCAGTGAGGTCTGTTCTCAACTGTGACCAACAGCTCACTAACAAAATGATTGCAGAGGAAACGGGAATTACCAAGTCAATTGTTATTGAAATTGTGATTCAGGATTTGAACATGAGAAAAGTGTGTGCAAAACTTGTTCCAAAGAACTTGTCACCTGATCAGAAGAAACACCGTCAACCAGGGGCAGACTGACAACTCAAGAGGACCCCCGGAAATAGGGGATCATGGGACCCCTGTGACCTTGCCCAAACTAAAAAAAAGCCTATGAAAATGGTACCGGGGCATCTCATGGGCCCCCTACTGACCCCGGGCCCTCAGGCAGTGCCCGAGTTTCCAAATGGTCAGTCCGCCCCTGCCGTCAACTCATTTGCAAGACCTATTGGCCCATTTGGAAAGAGAGCGTGATTTTTTGAGTCAAGTGATCATGGGAGATGAATCCTGAAAGATTGAGTATGGTTCTAAGACAAAGAAACAAAGTCCAGATGTGGGTGTGTCCAGGATGGCACACACCCACATCACCTTGCCCCAAGAAAGCTCAAATGAGCAAATCAAAATTCAAATCAGTGGTCATTGTTCATTTTTTTTATTCACTTGATATTGTTCATAAGGAATTTATACCTACTAATCAAACTGTGAATCAAAGATTTTACCTGGAAGTTCTTGGTTGCTTGAGACAAAGAGCTTTTTGCGTGTGTCCTGAGATCGGCTCAGCTTGGGCACTGCATCACGACAACACACAATGCTTTGGTTGTCAGAATATTTTTGGCTGAAAAACACATTGCAGTGGTTCCCCGTCCACCCAACAGCCCTGACTTGGCTCCTTGCAACTTTTTCATATTCCCAAAGACAAATCAGAGTTTGGAAGGTCATCATTTTGGTAGTATGGATAATGTCCAAAGAGCCATAATACAGGCTCTGAAAGCCATCCCACTTGAAGACTTCCAGGCATGCTATGGAGAATGGAAAAATCACTGGGATCATTGTGTACACTCACAAGGTTCATACTTTAAAGGAGACAATGTTCAATTGCAAATATTTTCAGTAAAAGAATTTTTTAAATATCATTTTCATTATTTTCTAGACACATCTCGTATATTCTGACTAAGGGTGAATATAGGGCAATCAAAAAGTTAAGAGACAATAAAAGTATAATCACTAGAAGTCATAATACTTCCCAAAGAAAAAGCCTCAAGATCTAAAAACAATAAATAGTCCGGGAGTCCCCAGTCAAGAATCCAATTATTAACCAAACTAAAATGATTAGTTATGGACTCAACCAGGACTCTTCGGTTTTTGGTTACTTATATTATACTAAACCTAAATTAATAGTCTGATGGTCAGAGAACTCATGAACGACTTCTTTTATGAAAACATCTTTAAAAACATGACAAAACAAAACAAAAAACACCACACTCCACAGATCTCACACTGTTCCCCCTTGTGGATTTGGGGGATATTGATAGACCATGTGTAAACATCAGCATTGTGCCATAGTGACCAACAAGGCTCCGCTTTTAAAGTTGCAAAATCAAGGAGGTGAAGTCCTCATTAGAGAAATGTTCCTTATATTGCAGCTTGATACTTTCAAAATAGAGGGATTAATGTCTCCAATGTAGGGGCAGCTGGGAGAATGGATATTCACAGCAATTGTTATTTTCAAAAACCGAGGGAGGTCCAAAAGGCACAGAAGGAGGAGGTACTTCAGATGTGGGACATTGAGAACTTCCGGACCAAACTCTAGTTACCAGTCAACTGGTAATAAATACACTGGTAATGGTTGGGCAATTATCACCCCAGAGGGGAATCACTCAGACCATGTTTACACCTTTCCACAAAAGATATGGAATAGACCAATACATGATACCACCAGTGAACAAGAAAATTTGAGGGTTGTCAATCTTTCCAAGGTAAAACTTTCTGATGCTCGTCCTTACCTCCTTCTTAGGTGTCTCACCTTTTGTCCTACTTTAAGAGGCTATATCTTCGAGGTGGTTAAGGACATTTATTTATTAGCCCGAAGACTGCTTTTATGTGTATTGCACAAACGAAAATATATCACATGGTATAGGCCTGGAAACAGTTTCCTTCTACCTAGATGCAGATCCATTGCAAGCTACGCCCAAATATACTTCACCGAAGTACATGGGGTTTATGTGTCACAACCTGCCCTAACCCCTTGCTGACGCTCTCCCTACTGCTTTTATCACAGGGACTTGCTGTATCTGCACAGCAGAGCAATACAAAGCAGCATGTCTACATAGTAAAACACACAGCACATGATGTAAAACACAACACAGCCCACTGTTAACCATTTGATCGCCCCAGATGTTAACTCCTTCCTGTCCAGTGTCATTGTATTGTGTCAGAATGGCCTCCGCAGTCCCGCAATAAGTTGCTGATCGCCGCCATTACTAGTAAAAATAAATTCCAGTATATATATATCACCATTTGTAGACGCTATAACTTTCACGTAAACCAATTAATTTACACATATTGGGTTTTTTTTTTAACAGACATGTAGCAGAATACATTTTGATCTAAATTTATGAAGAAATTAGATTTTTTATTTTTTTTACTGGACATGATTTAAAGCAAAAAGTCTAAAATGTTGTTTTTTCAAAAATTGTTGATTTTTTTTTGTTTATAGCGTAAAAAATTAAAAACGCACAGGTTGTCAAATACCACCAAAAGAAAGTCCTATTTGTGGGGAAAAAATGGCATAAATTTAATTTATGTACAGCATTTCATGATCGCGCAATTGTCAGTTAAAGTAACGCAGTGTTGTATCACAAAAAATGGCCTGGTCAGGAAGGGGGGTAAATCCTCTGGAGGGCAAGTGGTTAACCTCACTATACACATCCCAGCTCCTGACTAGGAGGGTGCTACACATTCCTCTGAAATTCTTTTCAAATGCACTTTGTTAACGTTTGGCCCAGCAGATGTGCATGATATCTGATGTAAACCGAGACTGTTTATATGGATCAATAATCAGAGAAAGAAGACTCGTCCAGTAATGGAACATATCAATTTCTGCATCTCAAACACTATTATTCTCCTCGACAGTAAGAGCAAATAATTTAGTCTGCTGCTTCTAAAATCCCTGAGTAGAACTAACATTAAAGGACCACCATTGCAAAAAATATTGAATTTGAATAACTGTATAGGGTTCATCGATGTCATTATAGTATTCGGTATATGAATTCCCCTTTTTAAAGATTGCACGTGCCTTTATTTTAAGCAGTATTAAACTCAAAAGCAAACATTTATTATATTGCAGCTTACCGATTCTTAGATGTGATGGCTGCATTAGTTTTCCTTTTTGGACTTTCTTTCCCTTGTTTTCACATGGTGATCTAGCCAGTAAGTCTGTTGTTTTTAAACAGAACAAGCTGTTTTGCAGATGTAGCAGTTAGAGAGATGAGACAAACCATTTTCCACTGACAAGGGTGCTTACAATGATCAGCATTTATTTATGTAAAACCTTTGTGCCAAAAGTAAAAAAACTGTTGCTGTAACTCATTATAAAGTGTTAGAGTTTGGCTTCAATGTGTTAGTGTATCTAAATCTGCTAGCACATCTAACACTCCCCTCCTCCCAAACTGGCAATGCTGCTGTCCAAAGGTGCTTCCTGTGCTCCTTCATCCAGATTGGAGCACTCTAATGCAGGTGTGTTACTGGCCAGATCACCAGAGGGATTGGGCAGCACAGTGGCTAAATGGGCAGCACAGAGACTAAATGGTTAGCACTTCTGCTTGGCAGTACTAGGGTCATCAGTTCGAATCCCAACCACGGCACCACCTGCCTGGAATTTGCATGTTCTGCCTGTGCGGGTTTCCTCCAGGTACTCCGGTTTCCTCTCACACTCCAAAGACATGCTGGTAGGTGAATTGGCTCCTGTCTAAATTGGTCCTAGTATGTGTATGTATGAATGTGAGTTAGGGAACTTAGATTGTACGCTCCTTGAGGGTTAGGAACTGATGTGAATGCACAATACATATGTAAAAGCGCTGTGTAAATTGACGGCGCTATATAAGTACATGTATTAAAGAAAAAAATAATAAAAGCCTAAAACTGAAAACTAATGCAGCCTCCACATCTAATGATTGGTAAACTGCAATATATTACATTTTTGATTTGGGGTTTAACACAGTTTAATACCAATTTAACTTAAGCATTTACATGCAAGCCAAGCTATCCAGTTAAAGTCACAACGCTAGGAGGTTAGACAAATTATAAGACATCCTTCACATAGGCAGCTGGGGGTGGTAAAAACAGGCAATTGGGCCATTGTTTTACCGCCCTCAACTGCCCAGCATGCTGTTCACATTTTGAGACTAGGGAACCCTTCAAATAACTTTCTGGTCTCAGGGAACTACTGCTAATAATTATTATATCTATAGTAGTGGTGGTCGGTGGAAAGAATGGTCCTTACATTTGTGGTTATTTGAAGGAATCCCCCTTTTGCAGAAAGCTAAAAAGATCAATGGTGTCAGTAGGAACTTGTCTGTGAGGCATAAGTCACTCATTGCTCAAGGAACCCCTAGCAGCCTCTGGAGGGTTCCTAGGGTTCCATGACATCGTGGTTGGGAAAGGCTGCATCAAGAAGGTAAGGTCTATATGAGATTTGCTCCCAGAACACGCCATCAGTGGTGCACACCCAGCACTCTCAGTGATCACTGTGTCCTATGGACACAGCTGATCACATGACGAAGCCAATCACAGCGGCCTTTTACCACGTGATTAGCTGTGTCCAATGACACGTTAATGTTGCATTAACATGTTACAGCCCATATGAAATGTTAGTAATTAGGTTTAGTACTACTTTAAAGGTTGACTAAAGGGGGATGTGGTGGGGTTTCACCCTGCCAACTTCAATTGTCCCTTGTACAAGGGACCCCTATAATCCTAAGAAGGGTTTCTAGGGTTCCATGGAACCCTGGCTGACAAAGGCTGCATTAACATATTAAAGCATTTATGAGATTTTAGTGATTGAGTTTAGATATACTGTAAAGGTTGACTAAAGGTGTGGTGGGGGTTCTCCTTGCTAACCCAGTGGGGGGGGGGGGCACTGGTGATTTGTCATCCACTGGCTTCGCATACCTGCTACATCATATAATAGGTCATATAACAAGAGCAATGACAAATACAATCTCATAATCATAAACCGCCTTGGAGTATTTAAAGACCTTAATCTTTTCAAACGGTATTGTTATTTATATAATTACTCCAAATCATATAAAAAGCCTTTTAATTCTACTCTGGTGTGAAGGCTTTTATTGTTGGAATACTCTTTGCAGGATATTTAGAAAATATTAGCCATAAATTGTTTATATTGCAACTTAATAGCTATTACTTAAATGCTAGAGGCAATTGTTTAGCTAATCTCGAGCAGTTGATCAAATTAAGCATGCATAAGAAACATAATTATTGAATGAGTCTGGGACGCAGTCAACTTGTATTGATTGAAATGATTGCAGAATGGTTTATCCAGCTGTTTTGTAGTATATCACTCTCATTGCCAGGAATGATGAATTTCTGTGGAGCAGTCATATTCCCATTATTGTGTGATGTGCATTACCTGGTGATAAAATCAGTGGTGCAAATGGGTAACTCATAGCCATAGGAAACAATGCAATAGCTGTGATACCCCAGGAACACAGGAGGCTCAATCCATACTGCCAGCATAATTATATAAACACATAGCATTTAACTATTTCATTTGGAACAGACACCTCTGCCAGAGTAATCCTATAGTGCATGGCTGTATACAAACATTGCAATCTGATCTGTCGCTCAGCCTCGCTTTGCTCAGCTCTGGGACCTATGATGAAATACCACCTATGTCTCTGCATGGAGTTTGTATGTTCTGCCTGTGTCAGTGTGTGGGGTTTCTCCCTAATTGCCCATTAGTGTGATAGGGCTTAGATATCAGAATGTAAGCTTCTTGGGGAAAAAAAAGCTACTGCTTTAGAATAGGCTGGCCATAAATTATACAATTTTCTTGAGAATTTTGCTTTAGATTTACCAAAAACCATATTATTATACAGTATTTATAAAGCGCCAATAGTTCGCTCAGCGCTGTACATTACAAAGGGGGAAAGAACATGTGACAGAACAATACCAATACAATGCAAAACATGAGGGGATTGAGGGCCCTGCTCTTTCGAGCTTACAATCTAGGAGGGAGGGGATGGTGGCACAGGAGGAGATAGCTGTGGGGGATGGAGTGGTAGGAAGAGTGGAGGAGGTCGGTCAAGTTAGCAGGGGGTGGGGTAGGCTTCCCTGAAGAGATGGGTTTTCAGGGTGCGCCTAAAGGAGAGTAGGTGATAATTAGAGATGAGCGAATTATTCAAAAATTCGATTCGGCTGATTCGGCGAATTCGCGGAATAAATTCGATTCGAGTCGAATATATTCGCTGCGAATTTAACTTATAAAAAGGGTGTTTCTAGGCTTCAGAGAGCCTTTATATTAGTGCAGAACACTGTACCTTTAATTTAAATGCCCTTGGAGTCTGCTGGGGAAGAGAAATAATACTGTCAGTCAGTACGACATGCAGATGAGTGCCGTCGATCTTAGAATCACCGCACACTTCACTCATTTGGGCAGTCACGGGGCCAAAACCAGAGTGTGGAGCCACAGTGTGGCGGTGGAGACAGCAGCAATGGGAGGCCATACAGCACCCTATGAAAAAATGGAACCCACCAGCAGTGTGAGGAGACCTGAAAGTGGCACATGGCAGAGTGTGGCGATGGAGACAGCAGCAATGGGAGGCCGTACAGGGACCCATGACACACTCTGGACCTGGCAGCAGCATGAGGAGGCGGTACAGGGGCCCATGACAGATTACGGGCCTGGCAGCAGCATGAGGAGTCGGTACGGGGGCCCATGGCAGATTACGGGCCTGGCAGCAGCAATGGGAGGCCATACAGCACCCTATGACAAAATGGAACCCACCAGCAGTGTGAGGAGACCTGAAAGTGGCACATGGCAGAGTGTGACGATGGAGACAGCAGCAATGGGAGGCCGTACAGGGACCCATGACACACTCTGGACCTGGCAGCAGCATGAGGAGGCGGTACAGGGGCCCATGACAGATTACGGGCCTGGCAGCAGCATGAGGAGTCGGTACGGGGGCCCATGGCAGATTACGGGCCTGGCAGCAGCAATGGGAGGCCCGTAATCTGCCAGCACCCTATGACAAAATAGAACCCACCAGCAGTGTGAGGAGACCTGAAAGTGGCACATGGCAGAGTGTGGCGATGGAGACAGCAGCAATGGGAGGCCGTACAGGGACCCATGACACACTCTGGACCTGGCAGCAGCATGAGGAGGCGGTACAGGGGCCCATGACAGATTACGGGCCTGGCAGCAGCATGAGGAGTCGGTACGGGGGCCCATGGAAGATTACGGGCCTGGCAGCAGCAATGGGAGGCCATACAGCACCCTATGACAAAATGGAACCCACCAGCAGTGTGAGGAGACCTGAAAGTGGCACATGGCAGAGTGTGGCGATGGAGACAGCAGCAATGGGAGGCCGTACAGGGACCCATGACACACTCTGGACCTGGCAGCAGCATGAGGAGGCGGTACAGGGGCCCATGACAGATTACGGGCCTGGCAGCAGCATGAGGAGTCGGTACGGGGGCCCATGGCAGATTACGGGCCTGGCAGCAGCAATGGGAGGCCGTACAGGGACCCATGACACACTCTGGACCTGGCAGCAGCATGAGGAGGCGGTACAGGGGCCCATGACAGATTACGGGCCTGGCAGCAGCATGAAGAGTCGGTACGGGGGCCCATGGCAGATTACGGGCCTGGCAGCAGCAATGGGAGGCCATACAGCACCCTATGACAAAATGGAACCCACCAGCAGTGTGACTAGACCTGAAAGTGGCACATGGCAGAGTGTGGCGATGGAGACAGCAGCAATGGGAGGCCGTACAGGGACCCATGACACACTCTGGACCTGGCAGCAGCATGAGGAGGCGGTACAGGGGCCCATGACAGATTACGGGCCTGGCAGCAGCATGAGGAGTCGGTACGGGGGCCCATGGCAGATTACGGGCCTGGCAGCAGCAATGGGAGGCCCGTAATCTGCCAGCACCCTATGACAAAATGGAACCCACCAGCAGTGTGAGGAGACCTGAAAGTGGCACATGGCAGAGTGTGGCGATGGAGACAGCAGCAATGGGAGGCCGTACAGGGACCCATGACACACTCTGGACCTGGCAGCAGCATGAGGAGGCGGTACAGGGGCCCATGACAGATTACGGGCCTGGCAGCAGCATGAGGAGTCGGTACGGGGGCCCATGGCAGATTACGGGCCTGGCAGCAGCAATGGGAGGCCCGTAATCTGCCAGCACCCTATGACAAAATGGAACCCACCAGCAGTGTGAGGAGACCTGAAAGTGGCACATGGCAGAGTGTGGCGATGGAGACAGCAGCAATGGGAGGCCGTACAGGGACCCATGACACACTCTGGACCTGGCAGCAGCATGAGGAGGCGGTACAGGGGCCCATGACAGATTACGGGCCTGGCAGCAGCATGAGGAGTCGGTACGGGGGCCCATGGCAGATTACGGGCCTGGCAGCAGCAATGGGAGGCCCGTAATCTGCCAGCACCCTATGACAAAATAGAACCCACCAGCAGTGTGAGGAGACCTGAAAGTGGCACATGGCAGAGTGTGGCGATGGAGACAGCAGCAATGGGAGGCCGTACAGGGACCCATGACACACTCTGGACCTGGCAGCAGCATGAGGAGGCGGTACAGGGGCCCATGACAGATTACGGGCCTGGCAGCAGCATGAGGAGTCGGTACGGGGGCCCATGGAAGATTACGGGCCTGGCAGCAGCAATGGGAGGCCATACAGCACCCTATGACAAAATGGAACCCACCAGCAGTGTGAGGAGACCTGAAAGTGGCACATGGCAGAGTGTGGCGATGGAGACAGCAGCAATGGGAGGCCGTACAGGGACCCATGACACACTCTGGACCTGGCAGCAGCATGAGGAGGCGGTACAGGGGCCCATGACAGATTACGGGCCTGGCAGCAGCATGAGGAGTCGGTACGGGGGCCCATGGCAGATTACGGGCCTGGCAGCAGCAATGGGAGGCCGTACAGGGACCCATGACACACTCTGGACCTGGCAGCAGCATGAGGAGGCGGTACAGGGGCCCATGACAGATTACGGGCCTGGCAGCAGCATGAAGAGTCGGTACGGGGGCCCATGGCAGATTACGGGCCTGGCAGCAGCAATGGGAGGCCATACAGCACCCTATGACAAAATGGAACCCACCAGCAGTGTGACTAGACCTGAAAGTGGCACATGGCAGAGTGTGGCGATGGAGACAGCAGCAATGGGAGGCCGTACAGGGACCCATGACACACTCTGGACCTGGCAGCAGCATGAGGAGGCGGTACAGGGGCCCATGACAGATTACGGGCCTGGCAGCAGCATGAGGAGTCGGTACGGGGGCCCATGGCAGATTACGGGCCTGGCAGCAGCAATGGGAGGCCCGTAATCTGCCAGCACCCTATGACAAAATGGAACCCACCAGCAGTGTGAGGAGACCTGAAAGTGGCACATGGCAGAGTGTGGCGATGGAGACAGCAGCAATGGGAGGCCGTACAGGGACCCATGACACACTCTGGACCTGGCAGCAGCATGAGGAGGCGGTACAGGGGCCCATGACAGATTACGGGCCTGGCAGCAGCATGAGGAGTCGGTACGGGGGCCCATGGCAGATTACGGGCCTGGCAGCAGCAATGGGAGGCCCGTAATCTGCCAGCACCCTATGACAAAATGGAACCCACCAGCAGTGTGAGGAGACCTGAAAGTGGCACATGGCAGAGTGTGGCGATGGAGACAGCAGCAATGGGAGGCCGTACAGGGACCCATGACACACTCTGGACCTGGCAGCAGCAAGAGGAGGCGGTACAGGGGCCCATGGCAGAGTGGAGAAGCGTAAGCAGCTTAAATTGAAGGCCATACAGAGGCCTATGTTAAAAATAATAACATGTTTGGGGCATGATTCATGGCGGATTTAGTCAGTTGTGTCAGGAACTGGTGGTTTGAAATCCAGACTAATCCACGCCTGATTCATTTTCACAAACGTGAGTCTCTCCACACTTTGGGTGGACAGTCGTGTCCTCCGCGGAGTTACAATACCTCCTGCCGCACTAAACACGCGCTCCGATGCCACGCTACTGGCCAGGCATGACAGCCTTTCAAGGGCAAATTCAGCTAGTTGGGGCCAAAGGTCAAGTTTCGTTGCCCAGTAGTCAAGGGGATTGTCTACCTCGGTTGGCAGGGTGCTGTCCAAGTAGGCCCAAGCCTGTTGTTTGAGGTCCTGCTCCAGGTCCACCTGATGCTGCTGCTGCTGCGGCTGGTTAGTAGTTTCCTCACTGCGCTGGTGAAGAAAGCTACTCATCATCGACTGCAGACTGAGGCAGCCGCTGCTGGTGGAGCTGCCACTGCTCCTACCACCCCACCCCTCCCCTGCTGCCATGGCAGCGGAACGCGAGCGCACAGGGCCCACAGTGTATGAGGATGGACGTTGGCGCAGAAAGGGAGAGACCAACTGACTACATAGTTGGTTTTTATAGTACGTTATTTTGGCCTCCCTCTCAGCAGGTGTGAAAAAGGCCACCATTTTTGAACGGTAGCGAGGGTCCAACAAGGTGGACAGCCAAAAGTCATCCCTCTGTCTGATGGTTATTATTCGGCTGTCGCTACGCAAGCAACCGAGCATGCTATGGGCCATTTGTGCCAAGGAATGCGAGGGACTCCCTGCCTCCATCTCCACAGCATACTGCCATGGTGCGTCTGGGTCCTCTGTCTCCTCCTCCTCCTCTACCAGATGCTTCTGCTCCTCCACTCCTGTCTGCTGAGTGGAAAAACCACCCATTTCACTCAATAATTCCTGAGCACCAATGTCCTCCTCTACCTCCCCCTCTTCTTCCTGTCCTGCCCCCACAGGGGTCATGTGGCGTTGAGATCTGTGCGCCACGTCTACCGCACCCTGACCAGCCATTGTTAACAGCATTTGTTCCAGGACGTGCAACAGAGGAATGACGTCGTTCATCCCATAGTCCTGCCGACTCACGAATAGCGTGGCCTCCTCAAAGGGCCTGAGCAAGCGGCAGGTGTCACGCATGAGCTGCCAATGGCTGACATCTAAGTTACACAGGGGAGTACCTTTATCCGCTTGTAACATCAGGAAATCGGTGATGGCCTTTCGCTGTTCGTAAAGGCGGTCTAACATATGTAGGGTTGAATTCCACCTTGTTGCAACGTCACAGCATGAGGAGTCGGTACGGGGGCCCATGGCAGATTACGGGCCTGGCAGCAGCAATGGGAGGCCCGTAATCTGCCAGCACCCTATGACAAAATGGAACCCACCAGCAGTGTGAGGAGACCTGAAAGTGGCACATGGCAGAGTGTGGCGATGGAGACAGCAGCAATGGGAGGCCGTACAGGGACCCATGACACACTCTGGACCTGGCAGCAGCATGAGGAGGCGGTACAGGGGCCCATGACAGATTACGGGCCTGGCAGCAGCAATGGGAGGCCCGTAATCTGCCAGCACCCTATGACAAAATGGAACCCACCAGCAGTGTGAGGAGACCTGAAAGTGGCACATGGCAGAGTGTGGCGATGGAGACAGCAGCAATGGGAGGCCGTACAGGGACCCATGACACACTCTGGACCTGGCAGCAGCATGAGGAGGCGGTACAGGGGCCCATGACAGATTACGGGCCTGGCAGCAGCATGAGGAGTCGATACGGGGGCCCATGGCAGATTACGGGCCTGGCAGCAGCAATGGGAGGCCCGTAATCTGCCAGCACCCTATGACAAAATGGAACCCACCAGCAGTGTGAGGAGACCTGAAAGTGGCACATGGCAGAGTGTGGCGATGGAGACAGCAGCAATGGGAGGCCGTACAGGGACCCATGACACACTCTGGACCTGGCAGCAGCATGAGGAGGCGGTACAGGGGCCCATGACAGATTACGGGCCTGGCAGCAGCAATGGGAGGCCCGTAATCTGCCAGCACCCTATGACAAAATGGAACCCACCAGCAGTGTGAGGAGACCTGAAAGTGGCACATGGCAGAGTGTGGCGATGGAGACAGCAGCAATGGGAGGCCGTACAGGGACCCATGACACACTCTGGACCTGGCAGCAGCATGAGGAGGCGGTACAGGGGCCCATGACAGATTACGGGCCTGGCAGCAGCATGAGGAGTCGGTACGGGGGCCCATGGCAGATTACGGGCCTGGCAGCAGCAATGGGAGGCCCGTAATCTGCCAGCACCCTATGACAAAATGGAACCCACCAGCAGTGTGAGGAGACCTGAAAGTGGCACATGGCAGAGTGTGGCGATGGAGACAGCAGCAATGGGAGGCCGTACAGGGACCCATGACACACTCTGGACCTGGCAGCAGCATGAGGAGGCGGTACAGGGGCCCATGACAGATTACGGGCCTGGCAGCAGCATGAGGAGTCGGTACGGGGGCCCATGGCAGATTACGGGCCTGGCAGATGACGACGAGGCTGCCAAGTGCGATCAGCCTCATCATCATCAATTAGGGTCTCCGCCTCACTACTAGCCCCCTCGGCTGCGTGTGGGTCAGGAGACAGACCTGTCTCTAGACCGGCTACTGAGCCACTCTCCTCGCCAGTACTTCTTCGCCTGGCTGCTGAAGAGGCGGATGTCTCCCCCCGTTCCTGACCGCCCTCTGTTAGCTCTTCCTCACTGTACAGTGGGGCTGAGCCCACAGCATGCGATACTTCACTTGGTGAGGGAACACCAAAGGACAGGGGCAGGTAGAGGACACGTGATTTCAGTGGGCTTGCTCCTGGGCCATGCCAACTAACGGTTTTGTCTGACGTACCCACCGACCGTTGGCTGTAGGTGTCAGAGGTGACTTGGGAAGAGGAAGACGACCGAGCCAACCAATCGATGACGGCAGGGTTGTCGGTGGAGACACGACCGCTGGATGACACCGGGAGCACTGGCCTCTGGCTGCGACTAGTGCTGCCTCGACCCCTTCCTCTGCTGCCACGTCTGCTCGCTCCTGAAACATTGCCTCCTCTGCCACTCCTCTGCGTGTTGTCTGACATACTCTTTAATTCAACGATTCTGTGTCCCTGAGTAACGATTCTGTGTCCCTGAGTAACGATTCTGTGTCCCTGAGTAACAATTCTGTGTCCCTGAGTAACGATTCTGTGTCCCTGAGTAACGATTCTGTGTCCCTGAGTAACGATTCTGTGTCCCTGAGTAACAATTCTGTGTCCCTGAGTAACAATTCTGTGTCCCTCAGTAACAATTCTGTGTCCCTGAGTAACAATTCTGTGTCCCTGAGTAACAATTCTGTGTCTGTCCCTGAGTAACAATTCTGTGTCCCTGAGTAACAATTCTGTGTCCCTGAGTAACAATTCTGTGTCCCTCAGTAACGATTCTGTGTCCCTCAGTAACGATTCTGCATCCCTGAGTAAAAATTCTGTGTCCCTGAGTAACAATTCTGTGTCCCTGAGTAACAATTCTGTGTCCCTGAGTAACGATTCTGTGTCCCTAAGTAACGATTCTGTGGCCCTAAAGTCTCTCTGGCCCTAACTCTGTCCCTAATACAGACAGGTCTGTCTTTCTTGAATGACCGGAGGCTAATGGAGAATTGTAAGATGGCCGCAATTTATAGCTCCACCATTACACAGTGCTGGCTGGCTGGCTGCTGATTGGCTAATGCGATCACATGTCATGAATGAATGCATTATGGGTCAGCACGCCTTGTCTGCGCGCCTTCCCAGAGATCCCCGCTCCGTCGCCACACATGTCGCCGCCATTTTTGGGAAAATTCGATTCGTGCATCCGAAGTTTGCTAATTTTCGGATTCGGCGCGAATCGAATTTTTCCTGATCTTCGAAACGAATTCCACTTCGCCATGTTCGATTCGCTCATCTCTAGTGATAATCTGATGGGTTGGGGCAGGGAGTTCCAGAGGATGGGTCAAACCTAACCAACATTTTCACTTGCATCCAATTAGGCAGGTCCTTGCACTACATAGTTGAAGGTAAATCTAAAGGAAATTGGGCTGAAAATTGTAAGAAAATTGTATAGTGTATGGCCAGCCATAGACATGGACCACAGTGCAATTACTTCTGAAGGATACCTGAGAAATAGGAACTGTGGTGCCAAAATCAGGACAGCTGTGAAACAAAAGAACACACTGTGTGTTCTTTTATGTCAAAATCCTTAAAATTAGGTGTTAGGTTAGACAATAAAGACCATGCAACAATTAAAGATTATGCCAACCATAGCGTTGGACAGTTTTCTCGCATTTTTCAACCAGCTTCGACTTGTAAAAAAACCCATCAAAAACATCTAAGCAACCAACACCAGCAGTTTGGGTCGATTATGAATTCAGTAGCAATGATGGTAATGGGTTGCCTTGCTCCTGTCGACTCTTTTGTGAACAAAAGCCAGTTGAAAGTGCTTCAGATTGCTAGTATAGATTCTCTGATTTTTAGCAGATGATATTTCTTGATAAGATGCTGTGACTTTGTGATTTACATGCTATATTCCACACTGCTCCACTCTGCATGGTGTGCTGTACATTATATGGCTCACACTACTCTGTGCTGTACATTTATATTCCAAACCACTCCACTCTGTACATTGAGTTGTACATTATATACTCTGCATTACTAAATCCTCTTCACTGTGCTGTACATTATATATTCCTCATTGCTCTACTCTGTACACTGTATTGTACATTATATACTCTACACTGCTCTGTTCTGCACATTGTACTGTAAATTATATAATTTACACTGCTCTAATCTGCATACTGTGGTGTACATTATATACTTCAGACAGTTCCCCAATTCCTCACTTTTTACACTGCGCTTTACGTGATATACTCTACATCTTTCTACTCTTTACCTGTACTGTACATTACGCATACCATAATGCTGCACTCTTTACACTGTGTTTTACATTTACTATACATTTTACCACTCAGCATACTGAGATGTACATTATATACCCCACACCATCCCATTCTGCAGACTGTGCTGTACATTATATATTCCACAACACTCCACTCTGTATACTGTGCTGTGTATTATATACTACCACTCTGTACATAGAGATGTACATTATATACCCCAAGCCAATTCACACTGCAGACTGTGCTGTACATTATATACGACCACTCTGTACACTGAGTTGTACATTATATACACCACACCACTTAGCTCTACAGACTGATATGTAAATTATGTACTCCACACCACTCCACCCTGCAGACTGGGAAGTACAATGTATACTTCACCCCATTCCACTCTGCAGACTGAGGATTACATTATATACTCTACATTGCTTCACTCTGTACACTGAGATGCACATGATATTCTGGATGCCAATTTACTCTGTACAGATGGTGTTGTATAATATATATTGCCACTCTGCACACTGTGCTGTACAATATATACTCCACTCCACTCCGCAGACTGTGCTATGCATTGTATACTCCACACCACTCCACTCTGCAGACTGTGCTGTGCATTATATACTCCACACCACTCCACTCTGCAGACTGTGCTGTGTATTATATATGACCACTTTGTACACAGAGATGTACTGTCCATTATATATTCCACACCAGACTATGTTGCACATTATATACTACCACTCTGTACACTGAGGTGTACATTATATACACCAGACCACTCAACTCTGCAGATTGATATGTACTGTACATTATGTAATCCACTCCCCTCTGAAGACTGAAAAGTACATTATATACTCTACTTTGCTCCACTCAGTACACTGAGATGTACATGATATATTGGATGCTACTTCACTCTGCAGACTGTGCTGTATAATATATATTACCACTCTTCACACTGGGGTGTACTTTATTTATGCCACTCCACTCTGCAGACTGTACTGTACGTTATATAATTCACATTGCTTTGCTCTGCGATGTACATTATATTTTCCACACACTTGACTCTGATCACTGTGATGTATATTTCTCGCTGCGCACCAGTCCACTCTGTACACTGTGCTGTACATCTATAAGCCTCCACATGATACACCTGTTAGATACTTATCCGGACAGATAGTAATGTAAAATCTGCTCAAAGGGGACTCAAACAACAATAAAAAAGTTAAAGGTGTTTTAAAAAACTTCCTACACTATTCAGAACAAAAAAAACACATTCTCTGTTCTCTAAATAATTCAAAAATGTTTTTTTTTTACTTGCTGTTAGATCTGTGGAGTTTGGATGAGTTCTCCAAGGCCACATGTCTGCTAGAAACAGAGAACTTGCCTAGTGTTAAGGCAATCAATTAACTTTGTTCTATATATCACTAAGCAATGGGTTTCACTGTGTGTTGTGCTGAAAAGGTCACCTTTTTAAAAAAAGGAGAAATTAATAAACTAACAAGTCTCTACACTACCCAAGAGGCTAAGATATTGAAAGCTGCTGATTGTGGAATAAATAGTTACTGCGTCAACACTATCACTTACATAATACCTAAATAAGGCAGAGACATAGCGCACTATGGGGTTGATTTATTAGAAATGGAGAGTGCAAAATCTGGTGCAGATCTGCTTAGAAACCAATCAGCTTCCAGGTTTTTTGTCAAAGCTTAATTAGACAAGCTGAAGGTAGAAGCTGATTGGCTATCGTGCACAGCTGCACCAGATTTTGCACTCTCCAGTTTTAGTATATCAACCCCTATGATTGCATAGAAGAAGATATAATAATAAAAATCACTCCATCTACTTTGATTGAGCAAGGATCAGTAAATGTCCAGTCACCAGGATAGATGTGGGTGTGAGAGCTCTGGACCAATAAAAATACAATTTATTTCTGATACACACACATATATATATATATATATATATATATATATATATATGTATATATGTGTATATATATGTATATATGTATATATATATATATATGTATATATGTATATATATGTATATATATATGTGTATATGTGTATATATATATATATATATATATATATATATATATATATATATATATATGTATATATATATACAGTGGGGCAAAAAAGTATTTAGTCAGCCACCAATTGTGCAAGTTCTCCCACTTAAAAAGATGAGAGAGGCCTGTAATTGGCATCATAGGTAGACCTCAACTATGAGAGACAAAATGAGAAAAAAAATCCAGACAATCACATTGGCTGATTTGGAAAGTATTTATTTGCAAATTATGGTGGAAAATAAGTATTTGGTCAATATCAAAAGTTCATCTCAATACTTTGTTATATATCCTTTGTTGGCAATGACAGAGGTCAAACGTTTCCTGTAAATACTTTTATACTGTATATATGTGTGTGTGTGTGTATATATATATATATATATATATATATATATATTATAAAGTGAATCCATAATTTAAATATACTGTGGGTGGACCTTGTTCTGGTCCTAGGCTGCTACCTCTCCAATAGGGAGCATTCAGAAAGACAGAACATTTTTGAAAGTGTACAAAGGAGCTCCTAGTAAAAAGTATACCATGTGGCGCCGCACCAAGCTATGGATGGAAGGAAAGGGTCATCCCACCAGCAAATGAGAAGTAGTGAGCATGAGTCCGAGCAATTCCAGTGTCAGCCAATACAAGTGAAGGGATGGATGCTGCTCAACCAACCCTATGAGTCCAATGTTGAGGAATGGCCTCAGCCACCGTACTGGCCACACTCTCTGACACATTTCATCCCACCCACCAACCTCTGGTCGCAGAGGAGTACTTAGTGCAAATGTTCTTCTCACTTGAAGAACATTTAAAACATTTAATGTAAAAAATGTTTAAGGTAAAGGGCATCAACTACAGGCAACGCATTTCAGGGGCACAGAAGCCTCCCCCTTCTTCAGGGCTTGAACAGTTTATATTAATAAAATCATGACAAAATGCACTAAGGGACACCTTTAATGCTGTCTGGGAATGCTAGTCTTCATTAAGACTTAACAAAGGCCCCTTAGTGCATTCTGTTGGAATTTTATTTACATTAACTGCTCAAGACCTGATGAAGGGGGAGGTTTTTGCCCCCAGAAACCCATTGGCTGTATTGGATGCTTTTTAAATGTCATTAAATGTTTTTAAAATAAAAATAATTTATTGTACCAAGTGCTCCTCTGTACACAGGCAAGAAACAGGCAGCACAGTGGCTAAATAGTTAGCACTTCCACCTGGTAGTACTAGGGTTGTTGGTTCGAATCCCAACCATGGCACCACCTGCCTGAAGTTTGCATGTTCTCCCTGTGCCTGCGTGGGTTTCCTCCGGGTACTCTGGTTTCCTTCCACACTCCAAAGACATGCTGGTAGATTAATTGGCTCCTGTCTAAATTGGCCCTAGTATGTGTATGTATGAATGTGAGTTACGGACCATAGACTGTACGCCCCTTGAGGGTTAGGGACTGATGTGAATGTACAATATATGTAAAGCGCTGTATAAATTGACGGCGTCATGTAAGTACCTGAAATAAATAAATAAATCAACAGGCTATGGGTGTCTTCCTCTCCAGATTGTGTGTGTGTGTGTGTGTGTATATATATATATATATATATATATATATATATATCTTTCAACATGTTTTGGGGGATTTTTGTCCTTTCTCTATTGTCTAGTTTTGAGCCTGGCTGAAGGTGAAGTGCTGAGCTCCTGAACCGCATTGCCGTTTGCAAAATAAAATCTTTTAAAGGACTATACAAGCTGGTGTGGAATCATCTCAGCCTTTAACTCGAGCTTAAAGCAAAGATAAAGACAAAGCTTTTTCCATGTAGAAAGAGAGGGTTATAACCCCTGTCATTTTTTCACCATCTGTGTCACATTGGAGAGGCTTCCCTTCACGTTTAGTCCCATAGCCAAAACAGGAAGTGAGAGGAAAATCCTCACTAGAATCACCAGGATTAGTCTTCTCATTTGAAGATTTCCCCTGTTTTTCTATTCTGGTGACAATCCAAGCTTGTAAAGTCCCTGAGAGGTCCACTATAAATTATTATCAGTAAAGCCATCTTTCCTTCAGTTCTCCTGGAATGAAAACAAATGCCCTTTAAATGTCCTTACAAAGGTTTTCAGATGAAAATATTATTATTAAGACAACGTTTGCGTTTTTGACATTACCCACAGCCTGTAACTGTGAATGAGACATTCTACAGTCAAAGCGAGCTGCCAGCCTGCCCTCCAGTTATCGATCTACATCGGGTATAATATGTCTTCTAACAAATCTTCCTCTATTTAATGACACTGCAAGAAGCGTTGAGACAGGGCATTAAATACTTGATCTGATGAAGCCTTGTATAAGTACAGCACAGAAAAGACCAATAAAGCTCAGCGACGAAGGCGAGATTTATTTGCGCCCAGACTCGCCTGACATTTTATTCTTTTACTGTGTGCAGCAATCTTAAGTGTCTTCCTGCTGCGGCTGCAGTGACATTTTATAGAGCAGGGCCCAATGATATTCCTTTCTAGTGAATAGCCTCCAACTCCAAAACATGTACAGTTCTCTCATTCTGCCTTCCTCCGGGAGCCTATGACAACATTTTGGCAAGTAGAAGTAAACAGCTTTGTGTTGGCATGTAGTAAATTAAACTGAGTAATTAAAATCAATAGCAAAACACCAACCAGACAGAAAGGTCATATAACGCAACAGAACACTTGGTGAGTAGCATATTGTAGAAAATCAAAATAATATTCAGAAGTTTCCTATAGCCCCAAAACATGCTTTAACTCCCCCTGGGGATAGAAACAAATAGTAATATTGATATAGCTCTAAAAATAAAGTCGGTTGCAATTAAGCTTTTTTCGTTCTAATAAAGGCAAGGGAAAGGAAGCTATATTCTTTCCAAGGGCTTGCATCGATAGGCTTTTGTTGGCATCAGAACTGCTTTTTTCAGCATACAAGTCTATCGGAACAAATAACCTCTAACATACCCAAGATTGGTGATCCTTGATTTCCCTTATTATAATGTTGTGTTGATTACCTCCAAAATACATAAACATTCCCTATGCATATAAATCCCTAATCTCAATATGAGGAAAGGAAGTGGTCAAGTCTGTCGGAACTCAAAGCCAGCATGAAGGAGAAGTTTAAAATCAGGTCAAATGCAAGTCAGGAGAAGGTCAAATGCACCTGTCAATGAATTATAAAAGGCCTTAAAAGCATTGTATATTGATACGAAATGCACGTGAACTTAAAGTTAGCTTTATTTGCTTATTAATCCAAGCCGTAAAGGGGGTCATTTAATAAAAAATGTACTTGTATGCATGCTGAGGGATGCAGGCATAAGAATCCCAAGTCTTGTCACCCGCACTTCTCTATCAACTTTGACAGCCATCAGTGTAAAACCGATTGTTTGGCACAGGTGACCATTGACATGAGACAGTATCAGAGGTGAACATAAGTCAGGTCAAAGTTTGCAACAAATGTGGGAGCGAAGATGTATCTGTTATTTTTGATGAGCTTAATGTAAAGGAAACAAATCACCAATTCCAATCAAGTGTTCTTGATTAGCAGAGCTATTTTATCAAAATACCTAAATAAAATGTACCTCAAACCATTGCATACTATCCAATGATCAACCAATATGAGCTTGTTATGAATTATAAAAGGCCTTAAAAGCATTGTATACTGATATGAAATGCACATGAACTGAAAGTTAGGTTTATTTGCCTATTGATCCAAGCCCTAAAGGGGGTCATTTAATAAAAAATGTACTTGCATGCATGCTGAGGGATGCAGGCATAAGTATCCCAAGTCTTGTCACCCGCACTTCTCTATCAACTTTGACAGCCATCAGTGTACAACCGATTGTTTGGCACAGGTGACCATTGACATGAGACAGTATCAGAGGTGAACATAAGTCAGGTCAAAGTTGGCAACAAATGTGGGAACTAAGATGTATCTGTTATTTTTGATGAGCTTAATGTAAAGGAAACAAATCACCAATTCCAATCAAATGTTCTTGATTAGCAGAGCGATTTTATCAAAATACCTAAACAAAATGTACCTCAAACCATTGCATACTATCCAATGGTCAACCAGTATGAGCTTGTTATAAATCCCTTTCCAAAACAATGGGAATAATATGGAATTGCCCCCCCCCCCCCCCCCATCCTTTGTAATCACAACACCCTCCACTTTTCACAAAAAGGCTTTCCACAAGATTATGAAGGAGATTTTTGCCCAATCTGCTAAAAGAGCATTAATAAAATCAAATACTAATAATGGGCAAGAAGATCTGATTCACAACTAGACATGTACATTTCGTTACAAATCGACTTTTGAACGAAAATTTGTTTTAAGGAGATTAGGATGTATACGGATCTTCCAATGGACGTAGTAATGAATGTCAACGAATCAGAAAATAAGTACTCAAATGCATGTTTTATTTGGATAACGTCACGTGGTGTGATAGTAGTTCGGGCTCATAGGGAAATTTACAAAATTTTCAAATTCGTTTGATAATTTGGATTTGGATAACGAATGGATCAGAATTTCATTCCATTTGTTGATTTCACATGCACATGACACCAGTAGATATTGTCTAATCAGCTAATGCTATTTCTCTTAGTGGGTTGGGTTTGCATCCGAAAATATAGAATCCTTCTGAATAGTTTCAATATATGAATATCGAATCCACCCAAAATATGGAAACCAAAAACTAATATATAATAATCTTCTGAAAAAACATTTTTCGAATCCACCTGGACCTGCGAATATATAAAACAAATACTAAAGATACAAAATGAATTCCAAAAACGATTTGGTTCAACATAATGAATATGAAAATATTAAATTCTTCAATGAACGAATGCATCCAAAATGAAACAAAACTAAAATTTCCAGCGTGCACAGTCACAACCAATGTTCCAATTCATCCAGTAGAGCTGAAATCAGGCACCTGTGTAGAACACCCCAGTTCTTCCACGTCAAACTCATCAAACTATGTCCTTATGGCCCTTTTAACATGGGGCGGACCCGTCAGTGGATCTGCTTACTCAGCGGGGGATCTCTCCACTGAACCCCACTGAGCAAGCAGATGACAGGTCCGTGTTTGATCTGATGCTGCAGAGCGGACCACAGACACAGCCCGCTGTCTTCTATGGGTGGTCGGATGGAAAGGACAGGTGGTTTGATGCAATCCGATGGACGGAAGGGGAATCGATCCCCATCTGTCTCTCTTTGGTGGATTGGATGTCCGCATAGAGGAGAATAAAGGTCCTCATTGTGTCTGCCTGAAAAACAGGCAGGCAGACCAGATCGGAGCATCCGTGTGAAAGGGGCCTAAGGAGCTGGCTTTGAACACAGGGATACAGTATATTCATGCTGGAGTAGAAAAGGGCCTTCCCAAAACGTCTGTCATAAGGTGAGAAGTGCACAGTTATCTGAAATGTCTTTGCAAGCCCTTGTCAGGGCTGCGGGTATGACCAGAGGTGTGTGGACTGACACAGGGAAACGCAGGCTTCAGGTATAGTATAAACAATACAATTTATTCAAGACTAAACAATACATAAACGCAGTGCAAGACTAAACATAAACACAGTGCAAACAAACCAAACCTCCAACAGATAACAATAAGAACAATACTAAACGTAGTTGGGCAGGCCGGGTCGGTAGCAAACGGGCAGGCAAGGTACAAGGAGCAGGCAGAAGAGTAGTCAGGAACAGCCGAGGTCAGTACAGGCAGAGTTCATGCAGAGTTAGGATTCAAGCAGGCAGGATCAGGATACAGGGGCCAAGGGAAACTATACACCAAGGCACTGACTGCAGGCCTGGCCACTCCTTAAATACACCTCCTGCAATCAACCTCAGGTGATGACTTGATTGCAGGAGTGAGCTTCTGGCTGCTGAGAGCACCCGCTGGCCAGCCCTGGTACTGCAGTCCACACGGCAGTTGAGTCCCACCACCAGTGGTGAGTCCATTCCTGACAACCCTCCTCTGGAAACACCTGAACTAAATAATATAGAGGGGGGTCCCCTTACTTTGGGCCATAAAATTCTCACCAGGTGTCCTTTTGGCCATATAATGTATGTTTATAGGCAGCTTAACTCAGCAGAAGATGAAGAAGAAATAAAGCCAACAATAGTTTTTATTTTGCATGTTTGTTTCTGAATCCTGATGGTGGAGGAAAGTGTTGAGAGCCCCTTAGAATAAAGGAAGAAGAAGTCAGTCAATATTGAAGGGGTTGTTCACTGAAAGGATGTATGCTGCCTATACATTTATCTATTTTGCATTGATTTTCTTCTATTGCAATTTTCATTCACACTATGTGATTATTTTTATCTTTTGCATCATATGTGTTTACAGGATTATTCAATTTAAACCAAGTTATGATTATAGTTACAATCACACCTACAGACATTTTCATTACAATGTTAATTTGATATATTTTTTAATTATTCAATTTTTCTGCACATGCTATGAACACATTAGAAAAAATATATAAACTGTATGATAATTTCCTCTTCAGTTAAACTTTGGAAAATCAAGTGCAAATTGACTGGATACAAGAGTGCCCACTGATGTATATTTTTAGTAGTAAAATTGGAGTATCTAAACATTTGGATTATTAAAACAGATTAAAATGTGCTTTATCATTTTCAGTCTGGTAATCTAATAATCTGATCATTTCACTATTTAGTCTTTATTTGCAAAAAAATTAAAAGCATGTGTGGGCACTTTTGCAATCACTTTTGATTTTTTTAAATTACATTTCTAATTTATATTTAAATTTTTATTTAATTTTTTTACATTTTTAAAGAGTTTCTAAACCAAAGAAGAAAAATATCCTTAGGAGTGGTGACTGTGGTAGTTTTTTTTTCTGGCTTTTTTCTTTATTTTTACCTGGCAATCCTGCCAGTAACACATTGTCTGTAATAGGATGACAACGCTCACTGACTCGACTGTATCTATTCTTGTATATAGAAAACAAAAACATTTGCACTAGATGCGCGATGAAATCTAAATAAAAAATTATTAATTATAATAAATTCTGCCACTTCTATACAAACAAATATGATCAACAAAAAGAACCTTTAAAGTGGTTCAGTAGCATAATGAAATATATATGTGCATATAAATAAATAAATTAGTCATCAAAAAAATTGTGAAAAACTAGAAGTCCATAAAAAATCTTTTCCACCAAATGAATCTTCCGATTCCCAAAAGATCACCACATGCAATAAAGATGGCGTTGCCCCTTTCGGGTGTGCACTTTCTCATGGTTGGCTAACATCGCTTATAAACTGGATCCAAATGGGAAGGAGATCAGTCAAAATGGATATTATCACACTCCTCTCTGCGCATCCTCCAATTGCCATGGTCAGTTGACACCATTTCATAGGTTAACAAGTTCCTAATAGTGAGGAACTAATAGCAACATGGATAACACTCTCCTCCTCCTTAATCTCTCTCATTCAGGATTAGTAATCCTGTACAGCTGTTGAACTGCTGGATTAGAGAAATGGTGGGCATGGCCAAAACCATTGTTCACTTACTCTTGTGTATGCCTTTTGAAATTACAAATATGTTTGCTTTGTTGTCATATGCAATCTGAAAATCTGTTCAAAATCTCACAGAAACTGACAAAACATTAAACGTTCTGTGGATGAGAGCACCACTGCATCATTAATCTTCAACCAAAATTAAAATTTAAGTAAACCCTAACAATGAACTACTATGTTTTTGGAGCATGCAAAATCAATAGAGCAGGCATTCATATGCAAGTAATGGCAATTTCAGTCATAATTTGAATTACAATTTGGATTGATTGAACAAAAAGAAAAACTTGCATGCTATCGTAAAAGAAAGCATACATGCAATTGAAAATTCCAGCCAAGTCTAGAAGACTTGCAAACTCATGCAAAATTGCCTTTAGGATGGCTATATACAACACATTTAAAGCAAATGATGACATCATTTTGATCTCACAATGGCTGGGCCTTTACTGAGGTGAATTAATGAGCACTTTGAGAAAGCGGAGACAGTCTTTATTGTTTATTGTACTCCAATACATTTGAAAATGTATTTCTGTTTCACATATGAATTGTAGATACTTGCTTCTTTGGACTTTCTGTTTCTTGCTTTCAGTTGTTCCCACAGCATGTAAGATTCTTTGCGTTAACAGTAGATGCAGTAATGTAAGCAGGGGCGGACTGACAACTCATGGGGCCCCCGGGCAATAGGGGATCATGGGGCCCCTGTGTCCTTGCCCAAACTCAAAAAAGCCTATGAAAAAGGTACCAGGGGCATCTCATGGGGCCCCCTACTGACCCCGGGCCCTCGGGCAGTGCCCGAGTTTCCAAATGGTCAGTCCGCCCCTGAATGTAAGTTTTTTTAGTGTACTCAGATTCTTTAAAGTGGTTGTAAAAAGGTTTTTTTTTACCCTCATTTTTTCTCTGCATTAAGGTAAAAATCTACTGTGTTTAACTCCCCTTAGCCTCCCCCCCTAAATACCTACCTGAGCCTGATCTTGATCCAGCACTGAGCCCAAGAGCAGTGGCTCACTGCTCTCTCCTCACTGGACACAGAGGCAGCAGTGGGAGTCATTGGATCTTGGTGCTACCAATCACAGCTTGTGAGGAGAGAGCGGGGGTGGAGCCGAGAAGAGCCGCACTGAATGTATCAGTGGACACACAGAGCCCAGCTCAGGGACAAGCCCACATCAGTGCCCCCATAGCAAGTGTCAGCTATGGGGGCACTCAGAAAGGAGGAGGAACCAGGAGCACTAGTGGAGGACCCCAGAAGAAGGAGCTAATTACATACTATAATATATGTATTGACTCTGATATGTATGCATTGAGTGTTAGGCTGCTCATACTGATTATTATTCACTTGGTTTAGCAGGGGCCAGCCACATTTTTATCAGCATGTGCCATTTTGTCCTCAGTCATTTGGTTGACTTCTGTTGAAGGGGTATGTTGGAAAATTGGTGGGTGTCAAAATACAGTGTCACAATGGGAAGGGAATTCTTCTCTTCACCTCGTTTGTGTCCGTTGGCTGAACAAGAAAAAAAACTAAGTGTCTGGGCAGCTTTACAGATTAATACTTCCAGTTCCTGAGGATCCTACAACACGTGCGGCAAACAGTACACAAGTTACATAGTTAGTCTGGTTTTAAAAAAAGACATAAGTCCATCTAGTTTAACTAATAAAAAAAAAAATACAATCCTATATCCTCAGCAAAGCATGATCCAATTTTCCCCAGCAGGGGAAAAAATTCCTTCCTGATCCCTTAAGAGGCAATCAGATATTCCCTGGATTAACTTTACCTATAAATATTAGTAATCAGTTATATTCCGTGAATTTAGGAAAAAATCCAGGCCTTTTTTAAAGCAATCTATGGAGCTGGCCAGAACCAAATATTGAGGGAGTCTCTGCCACATTTTCACAGCTCTTACTCTGAAAAATCCTTTCCATATTTGGCGATTAAATCTTTTTTCCTCCAGATATAAAGAGTGCCCCCTTGTCCTCTGTGATGACAATACTGTATATGCTTCTGGATCAGCATTGTCAATAGCTGAAAATGCATATTGGCAGAAAGCTTTTAAATTAGTCCAAGGAAAAGGTGATTACCTGTTCTCATGTATAGTTGAAATATTCTTAACATATACACTTCTTGTTATTTAATTTGTAAAAAAAATAATAAAAATAATAAAAGCTGAAAATGTAAATTTTGTTTTTTTGCTGAATAAGCTGTACTTTTATTTCAAACATAATATGTTATTATACACTGCATTTCACAGTGTTAGAAAATGACTTTCAGTTTGTAAAACTACTCCACACTGATTTTTTTTTTCCAAAACTTCCAATTTTTTGGGGGAAAAAAACGTTTTTTTTTTTCATGGCTTCAAAGTTTCTGGAAATTTTACATCTCTAAGTGTGACAACATAACTCTTCAGTTGTGCTGGGCAGTGTTAGTTGGGAAGCTGCACAGTGGCTCAGATGTTGTCGAAGGGCCACTTAATATTACCAGACCTGAGCCTTTGTTATATGACCTGGCATTTACAGTATATAGTATGCATAGACCTGTTTGTAATCAATAGCCACTTGTTTCCTTTTATAATGGAACAAAGTGTGTGCACAGAATCAGAAATACAAATTTTCTAAAAAGTTAAAAAAAAATGTGGCTATGATGTCACATTTAAGACTATTTTACATTAACATTTCTCTTAGAAAAAAGGATTCAAGTGAAACTATAGACTTTTTCACTAATCTAGGAGTTGTATGTTTTGCTTAAAGAGGTTCTACAGTGAAAAAACTGATTTTAGGTATGCTGGCTCGCCTAAGGTTGTAATAACAAAGGTCTACCACCTCCCTTACCCCTAAAATAATTACCCCTGCCCACCAGTGGGGTTAACTAAAGTCCCAGTAGTCTATGCCTGGGGCAGCACAGTGGCTAAATGTAAATAAATATATATAGTGTGGCGCTCAAAATAAATAAATAAATATCAATAAGTAATCAATTAATATACAAAAATAGCATATAATGATTCATAAATACTCCATAAAAATAATGACAATAATACCTCCAGTGATCACACTCTAAAAAATCGAAGTGTCTCAAATAAATATATAAGTGCATCCATAAATAACTCAAGTGATCACACTCTGAAATGAATCAAGTGACTTAAATAAATCACATGCTTATAATTACCATATAGGTGATCAAAGAATTAATACCAACTTATTAAAAAGTGTAAAAGTGCCAAAAAATAGTGCAAAAAAAAATTACATAAATGTCCGTTCCTTCAAAAAATCAAATATAATAATGTTCTTCAAGTGATAAATCAATTCATGCAATAAACGGTGATAATTAGTGGGTGATTTGTGCCAAAATCTTCTCCAAACAGTGGCTAAAATGCCTCCTCACCTCCTCCCTGCGACCCCTAAGGGCCAACAGGCTTGTAGGATCAACCTGGATCCTAGAATCAAAGAGGGCCAACAACTTTTCCTTCCTTCTTTGTCTTTCCTGGTGGGCCTCCTATTTCCCTTATGCAGCCAAGGTGCCTTAAAGAACAATGGCTCACCGATCCAGTGAGCCAAAGAAGAAAACACCCTCTAAGTGTAGTATTAAAGACTCCTTTATTTCCAAAATGCAAAGTAGCAGAACTCACATATCGCAGCAGTCCTCCCTCCTCACCGATGTGTGGGTACACTGCATGTGAATTGGGACTTCCTGGTGTAGCAAGATGGCGTTGCACGCCGGAAGTGCGTCACCGCGCACCGGAGACTGCGGACTCGTAAACCTACGCGTTACGTCACTGACAACTCGTGACTTCCTCGGGGTCCCCGAGGAAGTCACGAGTTGTCAGTGACGTAACGCGTAGGTTTACGAGTCCGCAGTCTCCGGTGCGCGGTGACGCACTTCCGGCGTGCAACGCCATCTTGCTACACCAGGAAGTCCCAATTCACATGCAGTGTACCCACACATCGGTGAGGAGGGAGGACTGCTGCGATATGTGAGTTCTGCTACTTTGCATTTTGGAAATAAAGGAGTCTTTAATACTACACTTAGAGGGTGTTTTCTTCTTTGGCTCACTGGATCGGTGAGCCATTGTTCTTTAAGGCACTTTGGCTGCATAAGGGAAATAGGAGGCCCACCAGGAAAGACAAAGAAGGAAGGAAAAGTTGTTGGCCCTCTTTGATTCTAGGATCCAGGTTGATCCTACAAGCCTGTTGGCCCTTAGGGGTCGCAGGGAGGAGGTGAGGAGGCATTTTAGCCACTGTTTGGAGAAGATTTTGGCACAAATCACCCACTAATTATCACCGTTTATTGCATGAATTGATTTATCACTTGAAGAACATTATTATATTTGATTTTTTGAAGGAACGGACATTTATGTAATTTTTTTTTTGCACTATTTTTTGGCACTTTTACACTTTTTAATAAGTTGGTATTAATTCTTTGATCACCTATATGGTAATTATAAGCATGTGATTTATTTAAGTCACTTGATTCATTTCAGAGTGTGATCACTTGAGTTATTTATGGATGCACTTATATATTTATTTGAGACACTTCGATTTTTTAGAGTGTGATCACTGGAGGTATTATTGTCATTATTTTTATGGAGTATTTATGAATCATTATATGCTATTTTTGTATATTAATTGATTACTTATTGATATTTATTTATTTATTTTGAGCGCCACACTATATATATTTATTTATGTTTGTACACTACACTAGGTATTAGTAGGAGAGTGTTGGCAGCTGTACTAGTTGTTCACCATTTTTAGCGCAAGAGGATTTTTTACACTATTTACAGTGGCTAAATGGTTAGCACTTCCGCCTGGCAGTACTAGGGTCCTTGGTTCGAATCCCAGCCACGGCACCTCCTGCCTGGAGTTTGCATGTTCTCCCTGTGCCTGTGTGTGGGTTTCCTCTGGGTACTCCGGTTTCCTTCCACACTCCAAAGACATGCTGGTAGGTTAATTGGATCCTGTCTAAATTGGCCCTAATATGTGTATGTATGAATGTGAGTTAGGGACCTTAGCTTGTACACCCCTTGAGGGTAGGGACTGATGTGAATGTACAATATATATGTAAAGCGCTGCGTAAATTGACGGCTTGTCAGGACCGGAGCTGTGGAACGGACCGACAGGCCTAATGGCAGGGTCACACACTGACTGACGACAACCACCACCCACAGACCGGAGTCCCTCAGGGCGCGGAGTCTAAGTCCCAGGCTGCCCTTCGCCAGGGCCCCTGATGGTGGGGATGGACTTAACGCAGCCAGGGACCAGGTCGCGGCCGACGAGACACCCCAGCTGCGGTAATGGCCGCCGCCAATGGCGTATAGCGGGTAGGAACCAGAAGACAATAGCGTAGTTGGGCAGGCCGGGTCGATAACAACGGGACAGACAGTACAGAACGGTAGACAAGAATAACAGGTCACAAGCCGGGTTCAGCAACGGGAGGTCAGATAAAGGGATAACGCAGAGAATAGTCTAGTCAAAAGCCGAGTCAGTCTCCAGAAGAGCCACGAGAGTATAAACAGAGCTTGTTGCAACATGAAAATACAAGACACGAATGCAAAGGGCACGTGCGGACAACAGGCTTATATGTGATCAACCACACCCCTCTGGGGGAGGGACCGCAGAGGCCTGAAGGCATAAAAGACTCCCACCATGCTCTGCAGAAATCCAAGATGGATGCCAGCACATGGAGCAGCATAACCTCTGGGAAAAGGTAGGACCTTGACACGGCGCTATATAAGTACCTGAAATAAATAAATAAATAATATCTTGCTCTCCATTTGTTAGCCATGATATAGGACTGGAAATATGTGGGGCTGAGGACCTGGGTGGCTGTTTAATGTAGAGACAGCTAATTAGACCCTCAGTCTCACATAGAGTTCTATTCTGGAACAGTGGTAAGTATTGGGGGAAACTTTTGTAATAACACTCGAGGCTGGGGGGGTCAGCAAACCTGAAGATAGGTATTTGCAGGGCACATGGGAATGAGAAAGGAGTAATTTGTGGTTATTGTATCCATGGCTGGGCACAATTTTTCAGCTTGCCTGTTTTGGCTGGTGTCCAGTTCCCCTTTAACTAAGATTTAACTTTTCTAAGGTGTAGTGATATTTCTTTTTTAAGAGCATTTTAATTAATGTATCTTGCGAATTCTTTCTTCTACTTCTAATGCTCTCTAAAGTGCTTTATGGACCTGGATTTATCAGTCTAATTTTATCTTAAATGAGAAAATCTCTCTTAATCCTGTAAAACCACGGTGCTTGAAAATCTTGAATGGCTTGAATTCTCTGATCTATAAAAAAAGATAGTCAGAAGATTTTCTTATTTCAGTTGATCATGTTGACCTGCAAAGGTTAAAGGTAAACCCCCCCAAGGTCTGCTAAGTTTTCTTCATGATTAAGAAAAGGTGTTTTATATAGTGAAATGCCATTTTCAAAAAACAGGTTAACTATATATATTTGAAGGATATTGCTAAACTTTATAGAATCATCTTACTTTTTATTATGCTGGAAATAAACTAAAAAGACAGACCAATAGAAAATTCTACGTGACGGCAATGGTCATCATTTCAGTAGACCTGCATTTAAAATGGAGCTATATCATTCCATCATGCTTAATTGTCTTTTGCATTTTGAAGGCTAACACTGTATAATAACTCAGTTGTAGATGTTACTATATTTTATGTTAATATCCCAAGTGAGCTGTCCATTAAAGGGAGGGGAAGGAACCATCTGTAGGTAAAATATGCTGGCAGATGATTTCTACTGTAGTGGTGAGCACCTAGTTTTATTGAGAAAAAAACTTTGCTTTACCCTTTTGAGCCTGGAGGTCATTGAAGCCTTGATACCCAGGCCAAATTTAGCAGAACCAGTATGAGTCGGTCAACTATAACTCTATGACTAATATACCTATTTAAATCATTTTTCCATATAAGGGTTCATGTACACTGCAGCTGATAAACTCACTTTTAGGAGCTGTTCAGCAGTTTTTTCAGCAGCCCCTGAACTCTCCCTAATATTTTCCTATGTGTCCATGTACACATCTTCGTTTACAGTTGTTTACAGGCATTTGAGTTTACAGTCGTTTTTGCATTCAGCAGTTGATTTTATCAGCGTTTTAAACGCAAAACGCTTGTAAACGCAGCAAATCGCGCTTATAAGCATTTGCGTTTGAAATTTTTTTTTTTAACTCTTCCAGTTTCCAATGCTGTCCAGAGCCTTTTTCCATCATGAAAAATGCATGCGAAGCATTTGCAAGGTGCAAGATGGACAAAACACTGAACACAGGATGTTCCTACCAAGCTTGTCGCACATTGAAATGACCAAATCACACCTCAGACTTCCGCCACCCTTGGAAACAAAAGATATGTTAATGACAATTCACACCTCAAATTCCTCATGAAGACCCCCTGCTGGTGACCTTAAGGACTCCCTCCACCAGACACCTTTCCCACCCTTGGAAACAAAAGAAATGTTAATGAGCAACTCACACCTAATTATCTCAACACATACTGCTGTCTCTGCTTCTACTCTCTGTATTTCTGTGTGTGTGTGTGTGTAGGGGGGGGGGGGTCTAGCTTACCTTTTCTTCAGCATGGGGCATCATGTATATAAACAGTAATCTTCAAATGGGTGGGTGAGAGGAGGGCAATATTATCATTACATGTAGGCCACTTTCAGTCTAAAATGGTGGTCACCATGGGGCAAATTTACATGGATATGTGATTCTCTGTGATAACTTGGGTACTTTTGTATTAGCAGAATATTTGTACATGTTGTTAGCAGCTCTTTCACATACAGTACCCTTGTTGTATTAAGTTTATCATCCCTTTAATCACATTTTTGTCCAGAAGAGCTGGCAATCTAAATTTGTGAGGAGGGGTCTACTATTATTCTTAAGAAATTGGAATATTGACAGCATTTCTTTATATCAGACAGTACAGGCTTGTGGGATTATGTACTTTAGATTCAAGGGCAGTCGATTCCTTTCTCAAACTGCTTAGTAAATGCTATATTTTCCTGTGGGAAGAACATTTAATGAGATACTATAATGACGGGACTGCTGGCGGGCTTGTGGCGCTCAATAATATAATCACTAGTCATGGACCTGCTGCTACTGTAACTCGGGAAAGGTGAGGCCTGTGTGGGTTAGTAGATTAATGTGTTTCTGATTTAAAGGGGCAGCTCTACCTCCGCATTCTGCTCTGCAGCCTTTTCATGTCAGTTCTCATTATTGACTGCTGTTTCTATAGCTCTCGCGCTGGATATATCAGCAATATTCATTTGACCCTTCTTTAGACAGCCCTGTTTTCCCTGCATGACCATATTCTGGTACTGACATTTATGTCATTAATGTTTTCCTATTGAGAGTTGTAATACAAGATACTGATTGGCATATTATCTGAAAAGAGTGGTGTTTGGCTTGGGGGCAGATAGATCAGTTGTTCAGGTCAGCAAAGCACTAAACGTTCAGCTTCCCAGTTCTGTGAATAGAAAAATGATACTGTTAGAGCAGGAATACGAAACCAAAGGCATGCGTACCAGGCCCTCAATGCCGTTTTTAGTGGCACCCTGAAGATCATCATGTGGCATGTGCATAGACTTGGCATAACCGCTGTAGGACCCGAGGATCCATTGGTGATCCACTGCTTTCTAAAAATACAGTGTTGTTCCAATAGATTATACACAGGGGCGGACTGACAACTCATGGGGCCCCCTGGCAATAGGGGATCATGGGGCCCCTGTGTCCTTTCCCACACTCAAAGCACACCCAAAAAAGCCTATAAAAGTTACCGGGGGAATTTCATGGGGCCCCCTACTGACCCCGGGCCCTCAGGCAGTGCCCGAGTGTTCGAATGGTCAGTCCGCCCCTGGTTATACCTGATAACTCAGTAGGCTGTCATGTACAAAGCTTGGTCTACTTCTATGCACCCCTGGACCTCCCTCCTACATTTTTGGGGGCTTGCCTATCGTCACTGATATTCATGTGCCAGTCCTCCATCCCTGTCCTCTTCTTCTTCCTGGTGGAACAGCTCTCCTCAACAGGTATACATTTTAACCCTTATATAATAACCCCACAGGATATGACACCTACAGCAGGTTACCACAAAAGTAATACTTTATAACAAATTTTATAGAAATTATTACAAATACTATATTGCAAACAGGTGTAGAATTGTTAGAGAGGCGGCATAGGACATACAATTATCTTATTGGAGGAGACATGTACCCTGCATCCTTGCATCAATAGTGTACACGTGAGAGACTTCCTTACTCTTTTTGCAGTATAGCTGAGTGGTATACACCCGTCCACAGTGGGTCTTGCAGGACTCCTGGGCCTCTCATCATCATAGGGGGAATAAGGTTTTAGTAGGCTGGGGTGTGTCTAGGTGAGAAAGGGAGAGGTGGAGTATGGGGAAGTTTTGAGGGAGCGGGAAGGAAAGATACCTGATTTGGGACACTGGCTTACTACTAGCATTTTTTAAAATCATTTTTATATAATTTTGTAATAAACTATTGCTTTTCTGGTAGCCTGCAGTAGGTGTCATATCATCTTGGGTTATTATATATGTACTTTTTATTGAAGACACCTCCCCTGAATGTTGGGTTTATAGTCACAGAAAATGCTATAACTGACCTCTCCTAGTTCTTTTTCTGGGTTTTTTTGTAGTATAAATGTAAACCCTCTTGCGTTTCTAATGGGGCAGGAATTGTGGCTGATCTGATTAGCCTAGGTACCAGAGAGGCTGGATAGAAACTTTGTCCTTGACCAGGTGTGGTGACCTTGGAGTTGGTAGCTTGACCACCAGTATAGCAAGTGTGTAGCAAGGAGCTGAGTTCACAGAATACTGGTCTGGCTAAAAGGTCCTCCATCTGCAAAGGCTGTAAGTACTTTTTCTGTCTTCTAGAGTCTGCCACATTCATGGGTGTCATGTGCTTTAACCCTCACTACTAAAACTAATAAACTTCATGTTTGCTCTGAAAAGTGACTTGAACCCTTCTGTACACATTACTCTCTACCACCAAGGATTAGACCCTAAAGTGAAATGGTAGTCCACCTTACCTCTAAGAAAAAGAGAGGAAGGCGCCTCTAAGAGCAGTATTGACAATTTATTCAGTAAACAAAGGAAAATTTGCACTTACAAGATAAAGGGTTAAAAAGACTCATCGTGTGGTAATTAGATCCAGGTGGGACATCCAGCCGTCCAGCAGCAAACTATGCCTATAGGATCAGGAAGTAGAGACCAGGATGTGCCTGTGCATCAAAAATGAAGCTTGGAGAGCAGAGTCAGATGTAGCAGGTGAAGGGGGCGGTAATGCATTTTGGAGCATGCTCAATAGACTCCTTCTTCAGACCTCTAAGATTCCTCATATGACTTTGGGTGTCGAGGTGGTGCTACAACCATGTTTACAGTCCTGCCTGAGTGACAACCATAGCTCAATCCACAGACACAGTGGAGAAGTAAGTATAGCCACAAAAGAACAGGAAGTATGTTTTCATAGGATTACCAAGAAAAAATAAAGGGGGAAGTAAGAGAAAAAAATGAATGCAGACTGGTGAGTTAAAATTAATTTTTGTATTAGGTTTAGATGTTCTTCAAGTTAGCCAGCAACTTTTTAATGCCTCAACTTTTTGCTGTCAAATCTTTGTATATTGTATAATAAGACACATACAGGGAGCAAGACTAACCGCTAAGTACTTCATTATTCAAGCATCGCTGAAGTGCATTGATTCTCCCCACTCCTTTTTATTTGCCTTCTGTTAATCTTAGAACCCCTGCTTGCAATGCAGAAAAGGAATTCCTAAACACACCCACTGTAGGATTCTCATTGGCTTTTTCATACCAAAAGCTTTATGTGAAAAATGTCAGTACTGAGAAGGGTCTCACAATCATCAAACACATTCAAGCTTGACCAGGGGCGGACTGACAACTCATGGGGCCCCCGGGCGATAGGGGATAATGGGGCCCCTGTGTTCTTGCCCAAACTCTAAAAAGCCTATGAAAAAGGTACCAGGGGCTTCTCATGGGGCCCCCTACTGACCCCGGGCTCTCGGGCAGTTTCCAAATGGTCAGTCCGCCCCTGAGCTTGACCTGTTTAATCACTTCCTGTGCACCCACAATGTACCAAGGACAGGCGGCCACTGCAGGCAAACTGACGTACCTGTATGTCGCTGCCTACTCCCGGGTTTCAGGCGCTCGCATGCACACCCCCGGCTGGCATCCGCACACAGTGAGAGCCTGTCGGCAAGTCCCATCCAATGATTAATGGCCGAGACCTGCTGATCGACTGTGTACAATCACAGCCCAGAGCCCTACATTTGGCAATCAACACAGAGCTCTGTACAGAGGAAACAACCTTGAAGCAGGGATAAGAAGCTTAGTGATCTATTAGCAAAAGCAGCCCAGTTTACACACATTACACATAGACACACATTTAACCCCTTAATTGCCATGCCACTTTCCAGTTAGTGTCATTAGTACTGTAACAGTGTATAATGTCACTGATCACTGTATTAATGTCACTGGTGATGTTAGTGGCAGTTAGTCAGTTCCCCCCAGTGTCAGTTAGTGTCAGATTATCCTCTGCACTATCACAGTCCCATTATAAATCGCTGATCACAACCATTCGTAGTATAAAAAAAAAGACATGCCAGTATATCAATATACACTTATTGGTTATTTTCTTTTACCAATTTTGGACAAAATTTATGAAGAAATTTGATTTTTTTTTTGTTGGATATATTTTATAGTAGAAAGTAAACAAACATAGTTGATGATCAAATACCACTAAAAAAAGCTATTTTTGTGTGAAACAAAATTATATAAATTTCATTTGGGTACAGAGTTGCATGAATGTGCAATTACCAACTAAAGTAGCACAGTGCTCAATAGAAAAAAATGGCCTGGTCATGAAGGGGGAAAATCTTCAGGAGCTCAAGTGGATAACTGAATGCGCAAATCAGAGAAAGAGAAAATTTACAGTACAGACTTCAGGAGGTAGACTCCTGACCTCGTGATGTGGTTTATGTGCTCTGCATAAAGCACTGAACTCAGATTAAGATAAATTGAATTCATTTAGACTTACGAATTTAGACACACAAAGATTTTTCTGCATATTGAAAATTCTTAGCAATCAATCAGTGATGTTTCTTTGTCTAAGTAGGGATGTCAATATGTAGTTTATCATGACTGCACCACATAAGAAGCCCGGATAGTTTGGCAGAAACATCACTTGTATCCTGGTGATTGCAGTGCTCTTGACAAGGCAAAGATCTGCACATCTGTGGTCAGCCTAAGATATTTTGAGGCATGACACTATAATGGCCGTTTTGCTTTGTTCTTCAGCTGGAACTGGACGGACTTGGATTGCCAAGTGCACGCAATAAGCCTGTGATCATTCTATCGATCATCGCTGTGTCTGTCATCCTATGTAATGAGTGAGACGTATTGATGCCCATGTAACAAAGTATGCACTTAACCCCAGAGGTATCTCACTTAAAGGGGAGCTATTGATCCTCCTTTTTCATAGAGCTATATGAATTGCTATTTTCCATAGCGCCTGCATGTAGTTATTTACCAGGGGACGTTATTGATTTTAATGGAGACGGTGAATGCTTGTGTCAGATACACAAAGACAGCTTAAGAAATAATGGATGCATTTACCTTTTTTTATGTATCGCTTCCAGAGTACACGGAGATGATCCCTGCGTCGTCAAACAATGCATTAGGGCTGGGAAACAAAAGGAGCTTTCTGTTCTATTGAACACAGCGATGGAAAGTGATATGGAGGATCTACCACAGTCAGGATACATGGAGTTATGAACATTGTACTTTTTAATGTTTTATGATGAAAACCGTTGGGAGCAGTCAAGGTTAACATTCACATTTACATATTAAAGAAAAACTATAGCCTCTTTATTTTATTTTTGTTACAAATACACATAAAAGTGATCATCTTAAAATAATACTACAGCTAAAATACAACATTGTAGAGTGGTAGCGTGGCATTTAGAGTCTACCTACAGAGTCTATCCAACTTGGTCTTGAATTCCGGTGACCTCTCCCAATCCAGGCACCCACAGTTAAAACCTGCTTTTTCAAGTGGAGCTCCACCCAAAAGGGGAATTTCTCATTAAGGACTGCCCCCCGCTCCCCATTAAGGATTGGCACCTTTGGGGAGCGGGGGGTGCCGGTACCCGAATTTGACAGGTACCCACTCCCACTTCCCGGTCCGATCGCCTAGGAGATCAGAAACGGAGGGTGTCCTCTCTCCCTCCCTCCCTGTAGCCTTTTGGGACACGTGACAGGTCCCAGAAGACTACAGGACCATTCATTAAGTGCAGCGCTACTCACGCATGCGCAGTGGGTACCCGGCTGTGAAGCCGCAAGCTATCACAGCCCAGAGCCCACAGTGAAGATGCCGGCCTCCTGGAATACAGGATGACCAGTGAAACGGGCTGCTGGGGACACACCGCGGGACCGAGGGACAGGTAAGTGGCTGTTTTTTAAAACTCAGCAGCTACAGTTCTTGTAGTTGCTGACTTTTATTTTCTGATAGGTCGAGTGGAACTCCGCTTTCATTTCTTCAGTCATAGAGGACGTAAAGCCTATTTTTTAATTTTTTTTGGATAGCTTGTGTAAGGGTTAGATCATCTGTCAGGTTCTTAATTTTGTTTGTGTCTCTAGTATGGAAATTCACTCTCTTTTTTGAGTTTTCACTATAACAGGAGATGGAGGTCGCAGATAAATCAAAGAAAAATGAAAGTGAGTGGTAGATTAAAAGCTGCTGTACGCCAAAAGGTACCCATAGACCTACAGAAAACATGTAAAGAGAGGGCGCAGCGCTAAAGATAATGAAATTACCTCTGATACATAAAAATATAGCAAACAATTTAAGAATATGTGACTATCTTGTGCTAAAACAACGTGCCAAAAAAGTCCTTAGAAATAACAAAGTGGTGATTCAAAACGTGCGTCTTCTGGTGATCAAAAATAATTGAATCATGCACTCACCAGATGCATAATTCAAATATGCATGTAGATAATAATATCCAGATATCCAAGCGAAGTCATCTTAAAGTCAGATATGGCATCTTAAGGTCACCATCTAGGCACATCTGTCCGTCCTAGCTCTCCTTATGGATCGTGTGTTTCCACACTAAAACACCTCTCAGCTGTCTTCCCAGGTGGCTCTGCGGGTGGTGGACTCAACAGGGTCCCAAGAAAGAAAGCCAGGATGGTGTGATATCGTTTTAAATGAAAATTTATTGATCCAAAATAAGACAAGAACTAAACAAATAAAACTGACCATAAAAGGTGTACAAAGATGGCCGCCAATCCATGCGGCAGCGTGATGTCTGGGGTATGCTGCTCTTACCCTGACACGTTTCGTGCTAAATACATGTATTCATAGGGAGTGTGTCAGCTCTTTAGCGCTGCACCCTCTCTTTACAGGAGATGGTGGTCACCAGACGTTTCCAGTGAGCAAACGTGGTCTGGTGACAACTGTCTAAGGTTACATGCACATTCATTTTCTCAGGCATACTGTAAAATATGCTTAGCCTGAAAAACATGTTTTTCTTTGCCAAGGGAGCTGTAGGTAGGGGAGTGCAGCTGGCCACAGAATTTAAAGTGGAAGTCCAGTCAAATTCTAACTAAGGCTAAACTTACTCCTACCCCCATTCTAAGCCTATTCTATCTACCCCGTAAAAGGAAAGAAGCCTATACTTACCTATCTTGAAACTGCTATGGTCCGGTCACATGATCTCAGTGCAGGGGAGAAATCGCTGACAATGGCTGCAAATGCCTAGGTGATGACATCACCCATATGTTTATTATGGGGAATCCATTGTCAGCTGCCCCTCCTCTACACTAAAGCCGCCGCTGACAGCTGATCATGTGACTGGACCTGAGCGGCTTCAGAATAGGCAAATATAGATATCTTTTCTTTCACAGGGTGGATAGAATAGTCTTAGAATGAAGGTGGGAGTAGATTTAGGCAGGCCGTAGATTATGCATTTTTCTTTCTTTCCACCATTGTGGAAGGAATGAAAATCACTGAATTTTCCCTTCAACACAATCAGTGTTGATGGGGGAGTTCCTCCTGCAGTGCTATTGTGTTCTGCCAGCAGGGAGCCTTCCTGGCTGGAAGAACACAATGATTACTGCTAGAGGCCTTCCTGGCTGGAAGAACACAATGATTACTGCTAGAGGCTATAGCCGCCAGTAAAGAACCCGACAGACTGGTTGTACCCAAGGTGATCGACGGATCGACTTGAGTACAACCAGCCTGTCCATAGAAAGATTGAATCTTGGCTGGTTCCTGCTGAGCCGGACAAGATTCAATCCATCTATGGCCCGGTATAGCCTTAGGCCTCATGCACACACGGAGTATTTGCAGCCACTAATAGGGACTTCAGGCATTTTTTTTACTGCTTCCAAACATGCCCCCCATGTTATCCTATGTGTCCATGCACACATAGACCTTTAGCTTTTTTTTTTAGCTTTTAGTAGCAGTAGCGTTTACCAGCAGGGATAAAACCCAGGGCCAGTAAATCCAGTAGCAGCAGCGTTTTGTCAGAAAAAAAATGTTTGACGCAGTTAAGTGCGTGTAAACACACCTAACCACTGGGAGGGTCATTCTGGCCAATGAAATGACTTAACGCCCAAGCGCTTGACGCTATTAAATGTGCGTAAACACTTGTAAAAGCATTAGAACATTAGCTTCTAGGAGAGTTTTTTTAAACAGACGTCTCAATAATTACATAAATACAGGGGCATACAGCCATTAACTTCTATTGCCTGCTGTTCACCACTGCTGCATTTTCCCGGGTGTGAGAAAATATTGTGTTTTGATGCTAGGCATATTTTATATCTGAAAATGTCCATGTGCATGAGGGCTAGGAGGGGTATTCCTCCTTATTGTAGAGATTTTCATTTACTTCCTGTTGTGTCTATGGGTCACAAAGTGAAGGGAAATCTCCCTGATACACTGCACAAAAAAGAAGCATGCTTCAGGATGATGAACATAAAGTATATATATGGGGCTGGTCAGTCGGTGGAATATGAGTGTTCCAGAATCTCAGCGCTCAAGCAGCAAACTGGGTCTTCCCTTCTCTTCCTTCCCTTCTCTTGTGAACAAGCTGCATATTATACATTCCAACATTAAACAGAAGACTATTAATAAAACTGGAAACTGATTCATAGAAAGACTAGAATGAATAAATCTGCTACATTGACACACAATTCTAGTCTGCCAGATCCAATATAAATTAGAAAACAAGTCTGGTGGTAATGCCCATTTTTCCCAATGACAGTTTAATGTGCTAGAAAAAGAATTACTTTTAATTAAACGCAGTCCATATAGTCAAGGCTGTTATATTTTCAACAGATCAACAAGAAAGTTTTGGTTACCATCAACCTATTAGCTTTTAATCCACCAGAGTTTAGGTTCAACTGAATCAAGTCAGATACTACAAAGACCAGGGTCCCATCGAAGGCCAAGTGAAGAAACTTCGGCCACAGAAGAAAGTACCATACCACCTCTATCATCTCATTTTAAGAGGACTGTAGTTTCTGCTCTAAATACAGTTGTGTCAGAGGTCGGTAGACTCAATTATAGATCCCATTTGAAGCAGAAAAAAATAATAAAATGCTTACAATGCTGCACACAGCTCTCTTGGCCCTGACAGAAGGGATTAACAACTTTTGTGTATAGCAAAAAGAATATAAAAAATGGTCCTAAAAAAAGAAAGAAAAAAGATCATCATGAAATGTAAGGCTCCATTCACACTCCGGCATTTAGGAATCGTGGGCAAAACCAGCATGATTCTACCCATGATTACAAATTGTGGCAAAAAGTGTGTTTGTGTGTCATCTATCCTGAATGGTGCCCTATGTGTGGTGGCAAAACATGCAAGAATTGCAGCAAAACATGCGTTTAAAAACGCACCTGGCTCAGGGCCAAAATTTAGTCCCTGAGCTTTGCATAGGGCAGCCTATTCAAGTGAATGAATGTGCATATAAGAAAGTATCTCCATACCTAAAGATAAGAGTCCAAATTCATTTATTGATATTGTGATAAAACACAGTCAACAAGTTTAAAGCGAATGGGCTGCCTTATGTGCGACACATGGAAACGTGTGAATTGAACTTTTAAAAATCACATACGTGGTCCCTTGTTCCCGCTAAGTGATATGTGAATGGAGCCTTAGGCTGAGCTGTGGTTTCATCCTTCAACCTCTACATTATTGCTAAGTCCTGTAGAGATGTAGCGTTTGAAGAAAGAACCATGGCGGACAGTGAGAGACACAAGCATTCGACACTCCTGGAAGTGTGGAACCCTGAAAAGCCTGATGTAGGCTGCAGGGCTGGTACAGAAGGATGGGAGGAGACACAGGCCACTGGAAAGATGAGTATAATACCTCTTTTACTGTTGTGAACTTCCTTTTCAGGGCATGAGCAGTCAATGTTTAAAAAATCACAACAGAATGCACTAAGGAACCTGTGTTAAGGCTTGATGAACATTCGGGTCTTCTGAAGGCACCATAGGCAGCCTATTAAGGCTGTATCTAATACTCTTGACCAATACATGTTTCAAAAAGTGCTTTATGTCAGATGAACTTTTGTGGCAGGCATTCCTCCATATATGTACAAGAATCATTAGTGAAAGGTAAAGCTCCTTTCCTTCAGGTGCACAAAAGGCCAATGTGTCTTTTGCAACAACCGTGAACTCAGCAACTTTCCACCAACTATCTATGAAGTTTCTTGTATGTATTTATATAAGGTGAGTATATATATATATATATATATATATATATATATATATGGGAAGCCAGGTATTGCCAAGGAGAGTGCTTACCAATGCCAGCATTTATATTTTGTATTATATTTAATTGCCATTTTCTGCATTCTCTCCAGATCTACAACATCCTTTTTGTGAACTGGTAACCAAATCTGAACTACAAATTCAAGATGAGGTCTGCTAATGTTGTATACAGGGACACTATTATCTCTCTCACTCTTAAATCTATGCCTACTTTAATACAAAATCATTTAGATGCAAGCATTTAGCTGAAGTGTTGCCTTTCCATATGCCCATTCCTAATTACCCAGAATTGCAGTAGGTAGAAGAGAGTGATTCTTTTATAGTATAACTTTTTTTCTGATATAGTTATCTGTAAATGTTGAATGGTGTTTCTGCAAATCGTTTGTCTTTTTTTTCCTTACAAAAATTTGGTAGTCTGACTTAGCCTAGAATAAGACTTTTCCTTATGAAACTTGGTGCTAAAAGGTGACCTTTTTTTTGGAAAGTATGAAGGTGTAAAAACTGTGAAGAATATTTCAGAAGGAGCATTAAACTGATGGAGAAATGTTGTATCCGTCTTAGAGCTTTTGATATTTGAACTTGTATTATAGTTGCTTAAATGGTAACAAACAGGAATCTGGCAATGCTACAATACGTCATTTAAATTATACAACCCAAAATTCTGCCATTGTTATTACCAATACATTGAATGGAAATGTGGCTTTGAAACATAAACTTAATGATTTCCATCACCAGCCTCGGCTTTTAGCAAGTTTGCTTGTTGAAATGAGCCATGAACGTCACCGAGAAGGCTCTCGGGTTGCATTTTGCAGATAGATTGCAACATAAATTCATTGGCTGTTACTGTGAGAATGGGTAATGCCATTTACTGTGCATGAGCACAATGAGCACAGAAAGAGAACAATGAATATTTTTAAATACAATTAGAGCACATGTCCACATCTCTGTTTTTTATACAATGTTGTACTCATAGTGGGACTCAGAGCAGCCTCTGGTATTGTAAATAAAAGCTCTGAAGATTATTAACAGAGTTTATTATTACTGTATAATCAAAACCCTGGTCTTTAAACTGCCTTTGCTTTTCTATATTGTAAAAAAAGGTAGTAGTTATGCATCATATCTTGCCTTAAATTGCATTTAACTGTACTGTCTGCCTTTATATTACTATATAAACTGCGCAAACTGTTGGTTCTATATAAATCCTGTATAATAATAATTATTTACATAGCCACAGTATGTTTTTAGTAAAAGGAACCTGTCTTTAAATAAGGCACAACCATTGCTTGTTTGGTTTTGGAGTTTATGGAAAAGTTTTGTAATACTGTTTAGTAATGAGTGAACTGACCTGGGTTCAATTCGCAGGAGGATCCGCAAACCCAGCCTGAAATCTACGAACTTAGCGCATTAACCTCATTAAAGTTTATGGGAGAAGATTCTTGTTGTTTTTTCTGGGTTTTTTTCAAGGACAATTAGCAAGCTTTTGGAAAAAAACAATTATAGGTAGCTGAGCACTGTCATAGGGAATATGTACCTATGGATATTTTTATTTTAAGAATACCATCAGGTCATATAATAAGCGCTACAGGGCAACAGTAAAATTACACAATTCCTTTATATTCTTTGGGAGATGCCTTAAAGCTGCATGTGAAGTAGTGAGGTTTGTGGGTGCATTGGACACCCTGGCTGCCGTTGTGCTATATGCTGGGTGTCAGTGGGCTCCTGTATCTTTAACGAGGGGTGGGCTCCCTCAGGTCCACCTGCCCTTGGTCTATCCATTAAATGCATGTGCCTCTACTATGAGGACTCTCAAGATTTATAGAGTTAGGACCACAGATACTCAGGGTGCCATTATGTGGCTCTGTGGCTTACGTATGTATTTGCAAATGTGTGCTAACGAAACCCCTGTTTTTAAACGCATGTTCTTAGACAGGTTAATTTGGTTTTCGATAGTTGGCTAACTGGCTGGCAGATTGAACTGGCTTTCTTATGCCCCTTTTTGATAAGTGATACCTATCCATATTCCTTGCTGAAAAAAGCCATTATTAGACTGGGGTTGGCTGGTAAGTTGAACAGGGTAGCCCTATTTATATTTCATATGCGATGCCCGTCCATGTTCACTGTTGAAAAAGCCAGTTATAGACTTGGATGGATGACCAGTTTTTTGTATGTGAAGTGGTGCACCTGTATGATGCTTTCCCACAAAAGTGATAGAGAATGCTGCTATATGACAGTTCCTGTCCAGCTAGCTTTTTTTTTTTTTTTTTGGTTGTAAAAAACAGTTCAGTGTCCCCCTTTACATCTGCATTGTATATCAGATTCTTTTATACCAGATAAGGATCTGGTATATAAATTTACGTGGACTCCATACTTTTTTTTCTTTAAAGGAACAGTACACAAAACAGTGTTCTTTAAAAAAAAACAGTGTAGGGTCCCCCCTAAAAATTCATAGCCTGGCTGGCCAGGACAGGGGTGGGGCAGTTAGCATTCCCCTCCTACCCCCCAAACCATGCCAGACCACAGGCTTACGACATTGAGAAAGTACCCTGTAGGTAAGGTGCAAAGCATTTCCACCACAGAGCACCTTGTTCACATGTTGGTATGGACAAGGGCCTTGTTCCCCATCCCTGGCCCAGTCGATTTGGATGTCTGCAGGGGGACTTTTTGGAATCTGCAAGGCTCTTTTAAAATGAGGGGGCCCCAAGATACCCAACTCTTCCCCTGTATGGATTAGTAAGAGGTACAAAGTACCAATTTTACTTATGCAAAAAAAGTAATATAGTAAATAAAAACACCCACACCTTAGAAAAAAGCCTATTATAGAAAATAAATAAGCAATGCTCCATGATGTAAATCCAAAGTCAATCACACTGTGCATTACCTCTGGTCAGCTGAGTCATAAGGTAACAAGTACCAATAGTTTGAATGAATGGATAATCCAGCCCCCTTTCTATAAAGGGTGGGCTCAGAGCAGCTATATTGTCAATGTGTGTTGGTGGTGTTAGGGAGAGTTGACAACTTGGTGTAGGGCAGTGTTTCTCAATTCCAGTCCTCATGGACCCCCAACAGGTCATGTTTTCAGGATTTCCATTATTTTGCACAGGTGATTTGATCAGTTTCACTGCCTTAGTAATTACCACAGCTGTTTCATCTGAGGGAAATCCTGAAAACATGACCTGTTGGGGGTCCATGAGGACTGGAGTTGAGAAACACTGGTGTAGGGAGAGATGTTATTTATGTATTTATTTTAAATGTTGGCGTTGGTATGTGTTCTCTGTGGGCATATCTGGCTTCCCATGCTTTTTGCTTGACAATAAGTTGCTTATTAACCCTATAGTTGACCAAAATTGAACAATAAAAGTTTTCCTCCTATCGATTTTAGTGGGGCTTGTCACAAGGATTCTGAACTTTGAGCAAGACTTGTGAACCAAACCCAGGCAAATTTACTGATTCTTACTTGGGACACTTGATGTGCACAAGCCTTTTCTATATCAAGGGCCTCCATAGCAGTAGATGTAAACCCTAACTGAGAGACATTTAGCTTGTTAAAAGCACTATGGATCCTTGTTCAAACATTTTATTATTTCAAAGGCAAGAAAATACAGGTTTAGGATAATCCAAATATATATAAACAGATACAAGTGAGAACAGGTAGAAATGGTGTCCTCTAAAGGGGAGGAAAATACATATGAGAACGCTTTATGTGGAACCACAGAAACACATGAAGAAGTATAGCAGTATGTTGGCAAATAGGAAACAAATATATAATAGATTTGGAGCTCCACTCCCTGTAATCATATGGGGGTTCCATACGAAGCAGTGGAGATGGGACGGGTGAGTAAGGTAGAAGACAGAAAAGTGAGAGAGCCTGAAAAAATAAAGGTGGAAGAGGGGGAGAAAGAGCGTGTGACTTCTAGAAAAGCACTAAGGATCATAAACAATTGTCATGTAAATTTTTTTATAAAATAACCTTTTCACCCCCCTCCCTTCTCCAGCCCTGCATCTTTTCCCTTATTTTCCCTACCCTTTTATTTTTTTATTTCTGGTGTAACAAGACTAGTTTTTTTCATCTGAGCAGAACATATTAACACCACTCATACTACACACATTGTGAATAATTGATGTGTAACCTTGTATTCATATATTCATCTCTCACGGGTCAAGTGTTTAAAGGGAGGGTGTGTATTTTTTTAGCCCTAATTTTCAAGCACCCACATTGTGTTTAAATACACCAGATCCTGATATTAGAATGGGTGGGGGGACATTTTTGACCCTTTGCTACAGGTACACCAGAAAGTATGTATGGTATGCTAAGTTGGTCTACTTGATGGGGGTTTGCATGTCATTTTCTTTTCTTTTTTTTCAGTTATAGTTAAAAAAGTAAATAGACTGGGTCCTGTCAATATTGTGATACTAAAGTACATTTTACACAGTGAACCTGTGAGCAGATTATGCACGATAAAATAATCCCATATTCTGGACAGGCAGTTAAATAATGTTAAAACAAGCACTGATTGATCTCTGTATCTACAAGCATTGTGAAGAAATTCATTTCTAAAATTCACAACACAGGCAATGGGTTTTTCTATGAAGGATAGAATTTTGGCAGAGTGCCAACCATCTCATGTAAACAACCAGCAGGTGTTTATAAACTGTTAGAAACTGGCTAAGAGTGGACTCTACAGTTTTGCTGTGATCTTTACAAATAAATAGATTTACATTAAAAGCAGCTAGAGATGTCCAGAATTTTTTAAAAGGTATTTTAATGCTTGTTAAGAATATGTAAATAGTAAATGTTCATTGTCTGGACACAGGTGCACTTTGAAGCATGAAAAAAGCCCATTTATTTTGTTTTGCATAGTGTAGGGAAGAGGTATTAACCCAGTTAGGATGCTATCTGTGTCTCCACTGAGGAGACTCACCCTTTCTCTATGGTGACCATTATCAATGGGACAGAAAGTGCGTGAAAATTCAAAATTTTGAGATGTCTTTAGAACACAGAAACTGCTTTCCTAAAAGTCACAAACAATTTACTAACAGCAAAAACCAATGGACATTATTCTGTACTCCTTTGGACCACCTTTGATACAGCTGACCACCCCCTCCTCCTCAAAAAATTTAACTCCCTGGTATCGGTGACTGTACTCTTCATTGGTTCTATCCTACCTATTCCACCACACCTTCAGTGTCACTTACAATTCTACTTCCTCCTCTCCTCTCCTCACCTCTTCCTTTCTCCTTTGGGTCCTCCAAGCTTCTGTTCTTGGACCTCTCCTATTCTCGATCTACACCTCCTCCCTGGGTCAGCTGATAGCCTCCTATGGCTTTCAATATCATTTCTACGCTGACGGCACCCAAATCTCTTTACTGCTCAGCTCACAACATCAGTCACCTCATGCATCTAACTTACTGATCGACATATCAGTATGGTTGTCACACCACTTCCTCAAACTCAATCTATCCAAAACCAAGCTCCTAATATCTTCTCCCCCACGTTCCCCTTCCCCTGACTTCTCTGTCGAGATCAATGACACAACCTTCAACTTGTCCCAACATGCCAGGGTGCTAGGTGTAATCCTGGACTCTCCATTGCTCCAGTGACTACATCCTTTGGGATGAAACGTGTCAGTGGAGACTTAGCGGTGATATCATCCCGCCCGCTGGGGCACAGGATGTTCTGCATTTGACACACTTCTTGTTTTTAATGTTTGTAAGTATATGTCTATGCTTTTATGAATAAATCTTCTGTACATACTATACCATGAGCGATTCCCTTCCTCATTACATGTGGATCCGGTGATTGATTTGTCCATACAATTTTGGTCGACGCCTGATAGTGGACTTATGAGTGGGATCCAGGGTTATTGGGATTAAAGCTGATTGCCACTGGAGCTGTGAGTGCTGATCCATCTATCAGGGATTGGGCTTTCTCATAAAACACTGTTAGATCTTTATTTTAAGGTCTCCACTTCTGGTAAGAGGCTTATATTTTTCTTGATGGCACGCATGACAGTGAGGATTGGAAGTAGATGTCACTTTATGGGGGCACATGCGTGACCGGGGATGAAGATAGACGCGCAGCCTTAGAGCTCCGCTCATCCCCGGCCTTCCTGGCTCTCCCACACAGCATCCACAGCTTCCACTGACACTTGGGTGAGCCACATAAGCTCTGCACCCGGCCCGGCACTTGGGGGTGGGAAAATGGGGAAGATCAGGCGCTGGAAGCCCCTCTCCCCGCCGTCACAAGACCCGTGGCCTTCTCTGCTCCAGCGGTTCCTTGCTAGGCTGCAATCCCCAGCCTTGAGTACGGCCACGAGTCTGAGGAAGGGCTACAGACCCCCAGCGGCGATGGGAGGTACTGCAACTCCCTCCACTATGGAGCAGCCAGCATCCCCAGCCTCTTCACATCCCCAGATGGAGGATCCTGAGCCTCTGGCACTGGTAGGGGGGGCAATAGACCACCCTTCTTTAGGACATCATTCTGCATTATTATCTTCTAAACCTGTCCCTCAGCATGCATCGTCTTCTCTCATAGTATCTGCGCTAGATGACAAATTACAAGTATTTTTACGCAACATTACCGCTTCTATATCCGCTGAAGTTGGCAAATTGGCTTTGGATCTCAGAGGGGAAATAGCCCAGATCGGAGACTGTGGAGATCAATTAGAGAATAAGTTTGATGAATTGGTGCAATACGTTCATGTTTTAGAGGAAGACAACGCGTATCTGAAGCATTCTATGTCCCAAATCCAGCTCTGTTGACGGCACCAGACCACGCAACGTCACAGTCCGCTTCCATTTTTTTGAAAGCAAAGAAGCCTTGTTATCTTCAGTACGCAATAAACATTCCTTGGAATTTTAAAGAGGATAGGCTCCAGCTCTTCTGTGATCTCTCTCCTATTACTCTGGCCAAACGGCGGGCACTGAAACCGATCACCACACACCTTCAGCATCACCGTGTCCCTTATCCCTTCAAGCTGGTCATCTCTAAAGATAACTCCCAAGTTATTCTACATGACCTTCATAAGGCGGACTCTTCTCTAAAGCAGCTGGGACTCCCACCTCTATCAAAAGACGCATCTTCATTGCCACCTACTCCATCTTGCCCTTCCGCCACCCCCAACAAGATTTGGACACCAGTTCATGGGGGCCGAGAGCGACTTTCTCGTACCCCACAACGCCCATGTCCTCCTTGTTCCAGTGATGTGCCTACCTGATGTCCTTCTGGGGTGTTCTCCTGTGGATACTCCGGGGTTGACCCCCCCTTTTTTTTTTTTTGCTGGCCGAGCCCTCGTAGGGTGCATTCATCTTTTTTGTTTTTTTTCCCTGGTCGTTTGACAACTGTTATGTGTTGGTTGTCGTGTTGCCCCCGATCCTGTCTAGCCATTGGCCTAGACAACTTGGGTATAGTTATTTTTCCCAAGTTTATATCCCTACGGATATCTATGTTTCCTGCTGTAATTTCTATAGTTTATATTTTATGTGCTCTATCAATGTTATTTGTTTCCTGTTTTGTTTCATCGATAGTATCCCATTTACCTTTTCTGCTGGTACACATGCTACAGTCAGGTCCATAAATATTCTGGGTCTTTTGGTGTTGCTGAGCTCACCGGTGCATTCCTTCTTTTTAAGAATGTTCCAAACAGTTGTTTTGGCCTAATGTTTTTGCTATCTCTCTGATGGGTTTGTTTTGTTTTTTCAGCCTAATGATGGCTTGCTTCACTGATAGTGACAGCTCTTTGGATCTCATCTTGAAAGTTGACAGCAACAGATTCCAAATGCAAATAGCACACTTGAAATGAACGCTGGACCTTTTATCTGCTCATTGTAATTGGGATAATGAGGGAATAATACACACCTGGCCATGGAACAGCTGAGAAGCCAATTGTCCCATTACTTTTGGTCCCTTAACAAGTGGGAGGCGCATATGCAAACTGTTGCAATTACTACACTGTTCACCTGATTTGGATGTAAATACCCTCAAATTAAAGCTGACAGTCTGCAGTTAAAGCACATCTTGGCCTTTTCATTTCAAATCCATTGTGGTGGTGTATAGAGCCAAAAATGTTAGAATTGTGTCGATGTCCCAATATTTATGGACCTGACAGTATATCCATTGTTATTTTATGATGGCCTTACGGTTTTTATCATATAATGTCAAAGGCCTTTCCTCCAAAGTCGACCAACAAGGTCGTTTCATTATTTTGGAATGTATGATTGGTGAGACTCCCCTTGTTTTGTTGCATCTATATGCCCTGAATACAGGTCAATTGCAGTTTCTTTCACAAACACTTGCCAAATTAGGTGCCTTCTCTACTCCACATATAATTATTGGGGGTGACTTTAATTTAATCATCTCACCCCATAAAGACAGGAAAGTTCTTTTTGAGTCCACTCCTTCAAAACGGCAATGCTCTTCTTCAAAATCCTTTCGCAAATTGATAAGTGAGCATCGTCTCTTTGACGCCTGGTGGATTAGACACCCTCTCCACAAACTCTCTCTCCTGGTTTCTTCTGAAATCAATTCTATCATGTGGTCTGACCATGCCGAAGGCATGCCATTGGCTCCTCAATGAGACCTTTCTAACCACGGACTATCTCCGAGATGAGCTCTTGCACGGACTTCATATGTATTTTCGCCACAATGTTGGCTCTGTACCTTCTACCTCGACCATGTGGGAAACTCACAAGAAGGTATTTTGGGGACTTTGTATCTCCATGGGTTTTCGTCTGAAAAATTCCTCGACGAGTGCCAAGGCTTCTCTGGTCCGCCAACTATCCTTGGCTGAACGTAGACTTCTTGCAAAACCATCTCTTTCTGGCCTTCACAAGGTGACATCTCTTCATGACCGAATCAAGGCCCTTGATGCCTGCAAGTCTGCACAATCTCTCCTCTGAGTGAAACAGAAATTTTACGAACTTTCTAATAAATTTCACTGTATGCTCGTCAATTGACTCAAAGCACAATCTCCCTCTACGATGTCAGACCATCTATACCAACCAAATGGGGACCCTACCTAGGATCCCCATGTAATGGTCTCCCTTTTTGGCTCATACTATTAGAATATCTACAATTGTTTGACCCCAGGCCTCCATTCCCCCCTCACAGAGACATCCTTTGATAGTTTTTTCGACCCCCTATTGTTACTGAGGCGATCGCCTTCTGACATTTCGGCACTTAATGCTGACATCTCTTCCGAAGAACTATTTGACACAGTTAAACATCTCCCTTCCCACAAAACTCCAGGACCAGACGGACTGCCCTACTCTTATTACAATACCTTCATTGGTATCCTGGCCCCTCACCTTCTCTCTCTCTACCAAGATTTCTTCAAAGGTGTCACTCCTCAGGCTGACTTCTCCCGTGCGTATATCTCTGTTATTCCCAAACCTGACAAAGACCATTCTATCCTAGATAACTATCATCCCATTGCTCTACTAAACTCTGATTACAAGATCTTCACTAAGATCCTGGCCAACAGGCTGTCCAGACTCATCTCCAAGCTCATACACAGAGATCAATTAGGTTTTGTTCCTGCCAGATATGCTGCGGATAACACCAGGAGATCTATTGATCTGGTTGACCTGGTTAACCTATCTTCTACCCCTGCCATTTTATTGAGTTTAGATGCTCAAAAAGCCTTTGACCGCCTTAGCTGGCCCTACATGTTTATGGGACCCAGGTGAACCCATCTACTGTCTAGAGAGGTCTGTCCAGAAGTAGTCTTCATGAAAGAATTGAGGCCAAAAAGCCATACCTCTGATGTGGAAACAAGGCTAAGCGTCTCAACTATGCACATAGGAACTGGGGTGCAGAAAATTGGCAGCAGGTGCTCTGTACTGATGAGTCAAAATGTGAAAATAATTGGCTGTAGCAGGAGGCAGGTTGTTCGTCGAAGGCCTGGAAAGCCGCACAACAATGAGTGTCTCCAGGCAACAGTGAAGCATGGTGGAGGTTCCTTGCAAGTCGGGGGCTGCATTTCTGCAAATGGAGTTAAAGATTTGGTCAGGATCAAAGGTGTCTTCAATGTTGAGAATTACAGGCAGATACTTATCCATCATGCCATACCATCAGGGAGGCATGTGATTGACCCCAAATGTATTCTGCAGCAGGTCATTGACCCCAAACATGCAGCCAATGTCTTTAAGAACTATCTTCAGTGTAAGACTTCATGTACATGAGCCTACCCTAACCGCCGGCCGCAGGAAAGCTCAAATCACTGCAAAATCCCTGCAAAACAAGGTAACTGCATTTTTGCCGTGTTTTGCGTTTTCGTGCAGTCGGCAGTCAAAACGTTCCAATCCTGAACATGATTCTTCCGTGTTCAGGAGAGGGAGGTTTAACCTCACCTAAATTCAGCAGGTCCTAAACTCTGCTAAAAGCCTATGTGTATATGGACACATAGGCTTTTATGGAGTTGAGTTTAGGAGCTTTGGCAAAAAAAGCCAAAAGCTCCTAAACTGGAGTTTAGGAGCTGCTCGTGTACATGAAGCCTAAAGAAGAACAAGGAGTCCTGGAAGTGAAGGTTTTGCTCCCACAGAACCCTGATCTCAATATTATCGTGTCTGTCTGGGATTACATGAAGAGACAGAAGGATTTGAGGCAACTAGAAGATCCAAGATTTATTTTTCCAAGATTTATTGAACATCTACCTGCCAAGTTCCTTCAAAAACTGAGTGCAAGTGTACCTAGGAGAATTAATGCTGTTTTGAAGACAAAGAGTGGCCACACTAAATATTAATTTGATCTGGATTTCTCTTCTGTTTATATAATAATATACCCACAGTTAAACCAGAGGAAAACAAAAAAATCCTAAGAAGCTTAGTCCAATTTGCTCTAGTGGGGGAAAAATTCCTTCCTGACCCCCAAGAGGAATATTTTGATATTACTTGGATCAACTACCCTGGTGTTATTACCTTTAAATGTTAAAATTCAGTTATATATTGTGCATTTACTAATGCATCAAGCTCATTTCTACAACAATCTGTTGAGCTGGCCAAAACTAGTTCTTGAGGGAGTCTATTCCACATGTTCTTATAGCCATTCCATTTGTGGAGGTTAAACCTCTATCCTCCAGATGTAAAGCATCCCCCTTGACCTTTGCAATAAACTGAAAGTGAAGAACTCTACACCAAGCCCACTATATGGACCACCTACTGTATGTATTTATACATGGTAATCATATTGCCCCTTCAGTGGTGTATTTAGGTTTTGTGCTGCCATAGGCAACACAAAAAATCTGCCGCCCCCCCCCCCCCAACCTGCACCAACCGCACCCCCCCCCCTCCCTAGGAGAGAAGAAGAGACACTCACCATTACAGCTCTCCAGATTCCTGGCTCCCTTCCCGGAGTCTCACAGTCACTCCCCCAGCTCCCCTCACTACACTCTTCTACCTTTCAACCTGCCATACAGCCCCAGTGCCCCTCAGAGCCTCCTCATACACAGTGCCATCCGCTCCCGGTTACCGGCACGATATCACCATACAGGAACCGGTGCAGGACAACCAGTGTCCCGTCTTCTGGGGGGGCTGCTCCACCACCCCCTGAAAAATGCCACCGAAGACAAACGCCTTCTTTGCCTCATTGTAAATACACCCCTGTCCCTCTTATTTTCCTTTTCTGATGAGAGAAAAAATTCAGTCTGGCCATTCATTCCTCATAGCTGAGCTCCTCTATGCCTCTCATCAGTATGGTTGCCTTTCTCCAGTTCCCCAATAATGTGTGGATTAGCTAAAATATATAAGTGGAACATGAGATGAGAAAAGGATGGCAACTCAAAATTTAATCTCAAAGCCATTGGAAGCCAATCATAGGAAAGTGTTATCAGTAAGACTTGTTTGGTTCAAGTAGATGTCCCCCCACTCCAAGCAGCTTTGTATACTGGTTAATATCTATGCCTCCTCCTAATCTCTATACTTTTTTTTACTGAGCAAAAGTACTGTACATAATATCACTTAACTGCTTACCCTACCTATTGTATCAACTCTGTTTTAAAGTCAGTATTACTCTTGCCTTGACTGGAGCGAAGCCCCAATTTGAAATCATCCATGCTGTCACTGCCTTGGCTCAAATCACATCATCGTTAACTTACTTTCCAATCAATCTCTTTAACCTACTGAAACTTTTGTTAATATTTTTTTTTGTACATTCACGCTGTCTTATCACTTTGAATTCTGTTGACTTTGACAAGAACCATGCAGGCAGAAAGACAATGATGTAGGGAAATGATTTTAGCGGTTTGATTATATAAACCATTATAAGCTAGACAGGACCATTAAAGAGAGAATTTCCTAGGTAAGGCCAGGATTAGCAAGAGGAAATTGCTGCATTCTAATATAAAGCTTTATGACAGAGAAGTTTGTGGGTCAAACTGATTTGGATTTTTGTTTCTGGAAATTAACTGAACAATGCCTTATGATCATTACCTTCAATATTCTGTTCCTATGCTGGCAGTGTCAGAGACAGGTGGGGAAGCCAGCATTTGTGTATATTCAAAGTTTGAGAACATACTAGCAATAATGTTTGTATTGGAACTGCATGTGGCCGAATGCATATAAGTTATAGTGCATTTTATTATTTATGCTGATTGTTAGAACTAGTAGAATGATCAAACTATAAACCTGCATGCAAGGGCGGACTAACAACTCATGGGGCCCCCGGGCAATAGGGGATCATGGGGCCCCTGTGTCCTTGCCCAAACTTAAAAAAGCCTATGAAAAAGGTACCAGGGGCATCTCATGGGGCCCCCTACTGGCCCCGGGCCCTCGGGCAGTGCCCGAGTTTCCAAATGGTCAGTCCGCCCCTGCCTACATGTAAAAAGCAGGCTACCCATACCTGTAAGACTCCTGTTTTTTAAAGTACCTTCTGGAAAATGTTCTAAATACCTGTTGTTCCTTTCAATAGAACTATTGGATAAGCATTCCCTTTGATAGGGTGACCATGCTTATTCTTCTGCAGTAAAATTACTGCAGTGTTGTCACCCTTGCTGCTGCGGCAACTGCGCAGATGTTTATTTTCTGCTTGTTTCTCTCATATCCTACTTTATGCAATTAAATATTTCCATAGATCTTGACCTGTCCCGACAGTATTGTCACTTGCTGAGACAGCAGAATCCTCAGACAGAAGTTGAATTCAACACATCTTCACATAGTACAGTGAGTTTTCTTTTTAGTATTTTGAAGCGTAAGTAGACAATACCTTTTAAAGCTTTGGCCTCCAGGAGACGGAAACTAAACTGAAGAAACACAAGAAAAGCAGAGAGGGTCTAGCTAGGACTGTAGTAACTAGCATTAAACAGGAAGGGGACAAAGGACATCCCAGATGCTCAAATATAAAAGCTGTTGTGGCTCTATACTAAGACTAGGTGATGGTGAATACACAATAACAACAATATAATCCAATGCTGTGACAACAGCAGAAAACACATATTAGGTGGGATACAACACTGTTGATAGCCCTAACGGCTAATAGTAACACTTAACTCAGTGGTGTATTTATTTCTTATGCTGCTCTAGGCAGCACTATAGTCGGCGCCCCAACCACCCCACCGCAACCCCCCAGAACCACCAACCACAACACACACACCCCGGGAACCACTGTCTGCAACCACCTCCCAGCACAACAGCCCTCCGCTTTCACCACCCTCTGCAACCACCCAATTATTCAAGCACTGACCTTGACCGGAGTGAAAGAAGAAGCAGCCACACCCCAGGAACCATTGTCCACAGCCGCCTCCCAGCACAACACCAACCTTCCTTGCCCACCACAATAGCTCCCACACCGCCACCATCCTCTGCAACCACCCGATTCAAGCACTGACCTTGACCGGAGTGAAAGAAGAAGCAGCCACACCCCAGGAACCATTGTCCACAGCCACCACCCAGCACAACACCAACCTTCCTTGCCCACCACAATAGCTCCCACACCGCCACCATCCTCTGCAACCACCCGATTCAAGCACTGACCTTAACCAGAGTGAAAGAAGAAGGGGCCACCTATCCCTGCAGCCTCCAGCAGCGCGCAACCTCAGCCTCCCATGGCCACTTGTCACTTCTTCCTGGGGGCGACGCCACCCCTGTGAAAATTGCCGCCTAAGGCAAATGCCTTGAGGTAAATACACTGCTGAACTAGCTCCTCCCATAGTCCTATGGAGTGATAGCACTTTGTTGTAGATGCAACAGCTTAGTGGAATTATGTAAAAACCCTGCTAAATCTCTTAGGCCCCCTTCAGTACTGTCTAGTAGGGTGCAGAAGACATCTAGCTTCCCAGCTGCATTTACTATTATAAAGTGGTAAATGACACTTCTTTTAAGACATTTAAGATGCTAACTCACTCAAAATGCCTGTTTATCACTCTGTAAGAAAATAACTAGAGGCTTAAACAAACTTTAAAGCTGATATCCAATTAGACAAAATGATTACTGTATAATGAAGTTGTGCTTTCAATGACAAATCATTACAGGTATTTTTACTTACAGCTAGTATAACTACTTATAAAAAGCTTGTTTTTAGGAGAAAAGAGCAGAGAAAGCAGCATGATGATCTATTAATGCAATGAAGCTCCTTCTGCAGGCTGAGAAGTTGTCATGATCAAACTTTATCGCTTAACAGCAGAGAAGAAAATATGGATCAGCAAGGGAGAATGTCACCAGCACACCGAGGATCACCAATATGGGTCCAAAAGTTTTACTGAACTATCACATAGTTACAGCAAGGCAACGTTTCGGAACCTCGCAGGACCCCTTCATCAGGCATGTGACCTGATGCCTGATGAAGGGGTCCTGCGAGACTCTGAAACGTTGCCTTGCTGTAACTATGTGATCGTTCAGTAAAACTTCTGGACCCATATTGGTGATCCTTGGTGTGCAGGTGACATTCTCCTTTGCTGATTCTGTTCGGTTCCAGCCAACGGTCCCTGCAGCACCCACTTATACACACAGCCATTTTTAACGCAGGAATGTGTACGTTTGATTGTACACTGGAAAATAGAGATCAAGGACTTGGCTATACCACCTGAGAGGGGTGCCTAGATCACAAGAAATCCTGAAAAATACAAAAAAATGAATTTGTTTTCCCATGGGTCCGAACTACTATCACACCATCCTAATGACTCAAATGCATTTGTTAATTTCATTATAACTGTTTTTTTATTCATTGTCATTCATTGGTATGTTTATTTGGAAATTCGTATACATCTGAATCACCGAAAAAATCATAACAAAACACACATCTAGGGATCAGAAGGGTGGCAATGCTGACCCAGGTTTATGATTTGTAAGTAGGTTTCATCTTGTAAAGATGGTCAATAGAAGTTAACTAAGTGTGTTCAAAAGATATTAGTATAGGAATTTAATTTATACTAACATTTGGCAGAATAGAAAAGGTATAAACCTTCCCAAGTGAAAAAATGAAGAAAGCTCTCTAGGGAAAAGTTTATAAAGTCTGGGTTTGTCCCTTGAAACATTAGAAACAGTTGGCATCTGGTCTGAATGAGTCCCATGGCAGGGAAATGATGTGCCAGATTCAGCAGTTTCTAGAAGTTAAATAAAATGTGTTCCTACCAATAAAATGAATAAATGTTTCTATTTACAACAGACAATGGTTTCATAAAAATAAAAGGATCCTGCCACCAGAACCAACAAATAAAATAAAAGTACTTTATGTGTACACACTATTGGCTATTGTGGGCAATTATTTTATTATTATATATTTTATCAAGGTAATACAGAGTTACAAATGGGAAAAAAAGAAGAATGTTAGCACATGTAACTGTTTTACTTTCATAATATAAAATATATTGTATACTGTATAGTTCTGGTCATCGGCCTCTTTAAACTATAGTGCATTTATCTATTTATCTATTTTTTTGTGTAAGGTAGGCTTTGCTTTATCTTATCAGAGTTTTATTTATTATGCTTTTTTTGATGATACTTTATATACAAATTAGTGGCCAAGAGAGGATGTCCCCGTAGCTATGTACTCATAGCATCCTTGCTGCTGTAAAGTTAGCTACTAGACAAACCACACAGAAAAGCTCTGAAATAGCAACCTGTCAAAAACAATTTTATTGTTCTTACTGCTGTTATTTGATGAAAGGTTGCCATCCTTAAGCTGGCCATAGACAGTTTGAATCTTGGCCAGTTCAGCAGAAACCATCCGATTTTTGAACCATGTATGGGCAGGCTGGGTACAACCAGCCTTTAGAATTTTGCATGCGATTCTTGCTAGCAGCTATTATAGCAGCTAGCAGTAATATCACTGTGTTCTCCCAGCGGGAACAGTACCCCCCAACCCCCCACCATGATCTTGTTATGCAGGTCTTTTGACAGTTCTTTTCTTCTGGGGATCTCTCTTGTGCTTTCCCAGTGAGGACAGTCCCCCCCCACCCCCCCTCACCATTACCTTGTTACACAGATCTTTTGGCAGTTCTTTTCAGCTCCCCATGGGGATCTCTCTTGTGCTCTCCCAGTGAGGACAGTCCCCCGACCCCCCTCACCAATAGGGCCATTTGGGTGATTTCTGTTTATCATTGCGCTTTAAAAAGGAACCAAACAACTATGTGATGGTAAATGGCTTCATATGATCTTTATCTTTAAATAAAAGAGGGTTTGTTGGCATGATCAGTCATATTTTCAATACATATGCCAACATTTCTGCCAGGGTGTGCAAACTTTTCGAGCACTACTGTATGTGAGAGCAGCAATCCCACTTTCCTACAAGCTGCAGCAATTAAAAAAAAAGAGAAAACAGAAGCATATTTATTACTGTATATGCAGCCTGACAGCTTTCTAGTAATAAATAAGTTGGACTTTAAGGTCTTTTCAAGACGTTTATAAACTATATATATTTATTATTAAACCCACAACAGTAAAATCAGTCTATAAGAAAATAAAGTAAAAATATCCTATGAGCCACTATAAATCTATGTTCTAAGGTAAGTTCGCGAGCTCCTAGCTATATTCTCATTGGATATACAAAAAGTAACAAATTAAAAAGGATAACGGTGCCGCGCCCTTAAATTAGAACCGTGAATAAATAAATAAAATCAATTTTTAACAAATAATAATTCTATAATTTGTAAATAATTACCCTTAATTTCTCCAAATATAGAAATATATAAAATGTGCAACTCATTAATATACATCAATTAAAAAAAAACAGAAACAAAAACAAATTAAATAAATAAATAATCTAAAAAATAATTGATATTAATTGATAAAAATAATCAATATTAATTGATAAAAATAAATAGATTTAAAATGAATAATTCATAAATGTTCAATAGAGTTGAAAATCCCATCACATATTAAATCCCATCTAAGTGGGACTATATATTGCAAATGGACTGTTCACATGATTTCCAAAATAAAACTTCTCAGAATGAAATGAGTTACTTGGTGTTTTCTTCTATTAGTAGAAGACTGAATGATTCTCCTCTTTGCTCCTACTGTTCTGCTGTGAATCTATCCTGGGTAAGGTCTTCCCTCCAAGAGTTGTTGTATATTTTCTCCCTATTACTCAGCGTATCGCCAGAGGAAAAAGAGAAAGGAATAGTGCCTTATCCTTAATGAGCATAAACATTTATTGGTGCCAATTTGGACTTACAAGTTAAAAAACATCAAAGCGCTTTCTGTATAAAATATGTGCAGCCTGAGCGGCGTGTGGACTCACACTGCCTGTACTCGCCGTGCATCGGAGTCCAGGTACGTGGTGACGTCTATGCCCCTCCCCACGTCACCACGTACCCGGACTCAATTAATATCAATTATTTTTTAGATTATTTATTTAATTTGTTTTGTTTTTTGTTTTTTTATTGATGTATAATAATGAGTTGCACATTTTATATATTTCTATATTTGGAGAAATTAAGGGTAATTATTTATAAATTATAGAATTATTATTTGTTAAAAATTGATTTTATTTATTTATTCACAGTTCTAATTTAAGGGCGCGGCACCATTATCCTTTTTAATTAGTAAAATCAGTCTGTATATGCAGTAAAGTATGCTTGTTATACTCACTGTGGAACCTAAGGGGTTAATCCTCTGCATTGTGTAAAAAGGCTGTTTGACCCTGTCTTCTCTGATTCTCCCCTTCTTCCAGTGTCCTCCTCTTATCTCCTGATAAGACATATCTTGTGGAGTCACTCTGCACATGCTCAGTTTGGTGTGTATTGCTAGAGATTTTTTTTTTCCTTGGGAGAGTACATGTGATCAGCACAGGGCCAATCAGCACAGTTGAAACAGAAGTCAGGGGTTCTGCATCCTCCTAGAGCAGGATAAAAACGCCTCCTAAAAGCTTTAACATGTGCTTGGTTGGACACTGATAGAAGTCACAAGATTGCTCTAACTGCTGATGAGAAAAGGTATTTAGCAGTTTATATTTACTAAAATAATTGTATTTCCATGTTCTGTGTACTGTGGGAGACCAGATATATTGAATGCAGGGTCTTGGGTTTAGTGGCACTTTAACTATAGTATTTAAAAGGCAATGACATCCACATTTGTATCTTCATGACATTTAAAGTGATTGTAAAGCTTATTTTTTTTTTAACCTGTTATACTTACCCAGTCTGAGCAATGGTATTGTGCAGAGCAGCCCCAAACCTCCTTTTCTTGGGTCCCCCGTTGACGCACTGGGCTCCTCTTCTTCTCTGTGAGCCACTATAAGAAGCCATTTTCTATGGCGTGTACCTGAAAGTTCGCTCCTGAGCTGGGCTGTGTGAATCTATTGACACACATAGAGTAGCTCAGCCCTGCCTCCCACTGTCTGCTCACAGGATTTGATTGACAACAGCAAGAGCTAATGGCTCCCACTGCTGCCTCTGTGAGAGAGAGGAGAGAGCTTCTGCAGATGGGCACAGTGCTGGATCAGGCTCAAGTATATACACAGCGGAGTGAGGGAGTAATACAAATGCAGGGGCATTTTTGCCTTAAAGCAGGGAATGCATCAAGGTAAAAATGCCCAGCCTCTAGAACCACTTTAAGCTCCATGCTCATTTATGTAGAGCGCCACTGGGCTGAGAGATGCTTCTGCTTGGAATGTGTCCGTCCAGCCAGCTTGTAAGCGATATTAGTATTCAGCTGGCAGCAAAGCTTGGGATGGGATTTTGTTTATATATTTATTTATTTATTTATTTTGCGTGTGTGTCCATAACCAGAGGGAACAATCACGCTGAAGCGGTTTTCCGGCTATAAACCAGCGAATGTAATTGGTTTTAATTTTAATTTTTGTAATGGCTTTAAATTAATAGGAGCAGCTGCTGTCACAGTGTGTGGGTGTCCTTTTTCCAGAAGGCATAAGAGCTAAGGAAAGAAAGAAATATAATAATAAAGAAGAAGAAAAGTAAATAGTGGAGGACGATAAAGGTTAATTCAAGAACTAAGCGATGCGTTCAGCTTTGAAGACACACAGGAAGGAAGATCCAGGACGGAGGTGCCCACCCCACCAATTCCAGGATAAGATATAAATCTTATTAGGCTTCAATATGCTGCCGGTATCAGAGAACTAAACTCTCTGTCTCCCCATGACTCACTTAAATAGATTAGTGATAACATAGCACTAGGAGAGATAAGAATAGATTAGCACGGAAAGGAATCCTAATATCATTATTTTTTAAGAGATGCTGTTTGGATAGGGACTCCTGGGATCTTGGTATTAACCCTCTGTCTGATATAGACGTCCACTAGGAAATGTACATTAATTTTTATAGATCGCCAACATCAGACATATGCTAAACCCATTAAGCCCAACTCCATCATGAAACTGCACTCTCTACTTCTTTTCTTTTCTATGTAATGGAGCATCCAAGTAGTATGACACCCTCTTGTGGATTTCTAGCAGCCATGGCAGTTAGATGATGCTGGGAATTCAGATGCTGATACATTCAAGCTGAAGTCTACGTATGATCTTTGTTGCATGTGTAGTGCCCTCCTAGTTAGGTAGAGGGAGATAGCTAATTATTTTTTTAGTTAGACAGCTGAGTAGCAGCCTGGGTGATAATCAGAAAGTCAAATTTGGGTCAGTGTTGAGAGGCTCTGCAGATAAGCTCTCTGATACCTCCCCCTGATCTAGAGACTTAGAGAAGTCTCTAGAAGTCAATGGGTGGGGGTTGAGGAGGAGTTTGTGTGCACTCTTGAGGGATCCTGGCCAATCCCCAGGCAGGAGGCTTGGCATGGGGTCCGGACAGCCCTTAAGAGTGGGTGAGCCTGCTCAGAAGCAGGAGAGTTCACGTGGAAGAAGTAGAGAAGGCTGAGATGTGGGAGCCTGGGAGGGGCCCTGTGGGAAAGGGCCTACCTGTAGGCTGTGACTTAGACAGGAAGATCGCTTACCCTCACCAGTCTCCAATGGAAGGACTACCTGTGGAGCCAGGAAAGGAGCCAGCTGAGCAGAAGGCCTAAAGGCAGCCACCTATCTATCCCAGCTCACAGGAAAAAGATGGAGAGAGTAATCCTACACCCCCCTGGGTCAGATTAGCTTCTTAGCCAAGACTGTACATCGTAAAGTGGCAGGCACTGGATCCCCTGCCCAGGGATTCCTCCAGACAGCTGGGTAAAGAAGAGGATTTAGCTGGGGTCTGTGGTGGTACACCAAGAGAGGCTGGAGAGCTGACCTAGAAAAGAAGTTCTATTTTTGGACATGTATATAGTTACCACAAAGTTGTCCTCAGTTTGCAGTTCCCTTGGGCATTCCTTACACTCCTTACCCCATCCAAGTTCAATTCCCCTAATAAACCTTAAAAAGACCAAGCTCAAGGACTATTTACTGTCTCTGAAATGCAAGTCTGAGAAAATGCATGTTGCCTGGCTGTGTAGGACTATACAAATCTTCAGCAGCTCCTAAGGGGGTAGTGCTACATATAGTTACATTTGTCCAACTTTGACCAATGTAAATATACATATCTTATACCCGAGTGACCTTTGTGGAATGTGAAAATCACCGTAATAGTCATGGCTACTACAGTGACTGCTTAAATCTTCTGGGTCACATGCCAAGGGACTTCCCTTCTGCATAGTGGCCACAGGGAGGAGGGGAGGCACTCACTCAGTACTCCCACCATTCACACAATGACTTGTAATTAATTTAAAGTGGTTCTAAAGTCATGCGCTAAGGTGAAATACGTCTTCGTCCTCACACTGCAGTTGTCTGTGCTGATAAAGTTGAGTAACAGCCACTTCCTTCAACACAAGTGTTCTCACTCAGACTTGTATTGCAGAGGGGAGAAGGTGTTTGTTGGACTAGCTTTTTAAGCCTTTTTCACAGGGGCAGCCGGGGGTAGTCAAAACCGGTACCTGAGTCGGGGTTTTACCACCACCAACCTCCCACCTAAAGTGTAAAGTACAGCCAGATGGAACTGTTCACATGCCACGGCCTAAATACTTTGCAATGCTGCCACAATAAATTTAATGTGGTAGTCCAAGTTGGCAAGCATTCCACCTATCAAGCTTGGCCATTCAAGTCAATGGGGACGCAACGCAACTGCAAGCCAAATGGTTGTGGTGCAATGGAAAAAAAACAGGTGTTATGATCACCTCCTGAACTTCTGACAGTGGTTGCCTAGCTGCTCCACCGCTGATCGCTTTTCAGATCATTGGCTAGAGTGAACCTAGCCTTACTGAATGCTCTTCACTGAGTGCACTGGGTCTACCTTTGGTACTTATTGGACTGCATAGTCATATTTAAACTCACCACACAACTTTTGTAACAAGAAAATGAGTTAAAACTTTGACAAAAAAGGTAGCTTGTACAATGTTTATCTATTTCCATATACAGGCATACCTTGGTTTATGAATTTATTTCGTTCCGCGGGACTTTTCATATTGCGAAAAATTCATAAACTGAAACGCGGTTTCCCATAAGAATGCACTGAAACCAATTAATCCGTTCTGGAGGTCAGAAAATAGTTAAAAAAAAGTCTTTTATCTGTTCAAAACTCTTTATAAAGTGCACTTTAAAGGCATAAATACTGTACAGGGACGTGATTAAAAATTAATTTGTAAATGCATTGAAAAGCAATTAATCCGTTCCAGAGGTCAGAAAAAAGTAAAAAAAAGTCTTATCTGTTCAAAACTCTTTATAAAGTGCATTTGAAATGTATAGTACTGTACAGGGACATGATTAAAAAAAAATTGTAAATGCATTGAAAACCAATTAATCCGTTCGTATTGCGAAAAAAAATTAGTAACCGAGCCATAATTTTCAATGGATTTTCATTCGTATACCGAAAATTACGTTAACCAAGGTATTCGTAAACTGAGGTATGACTGTATATTTCTGTGACTTTAGTTTGGTCTTAACTTGCCAGAAGCTACACATTCATGTTATTTAAAGCCCTGTAACCACAGGTCAAATATTGGCCAATATCACCAGTAGACACCAGCTGGAAAACCAGTAGATTGGTATCCAATCTGCACTCACAGCCAATGAGTGCCGGCAGTGACTGGTGTGTTCTGGCGGGGGGGGGGGTCCCCTGTCAGAACACAATAGTTTAGCAGGGAGAACGCTATACTAAAATTGCATCGTTGCCGTGTGTAGCAGGCTTTAGGCTCTGTTTGCACCAATGCGTTTTTTGGTGCTTTTTGCTTTTTCGCAGAAAATCACTACAGTCCATTTAACATGGTTTCCTATGGAACATGTTCACATCTATACTTTTTTAAGCTGCTGCGCTTTTGGAAAGGGTCAGGGACTTTTTTAAAAGCAAAAAGCAGCATTTTTGCTACAATAGAGTTCAATAGAGAAGCTACTGAAATGCATGGTAGTGCGTTTTTGCTGCGTTTTGCATTTTTATTCTGCCCAGAAGCAAAAATAAATTCCACTTTAAAGAAAAAAAAAGGCTGAACAAAACGCAAACTGCGGTAAAAACGCATCAAAAACGTGTGTAGAGAAAACACAAAACAAACTTCAAAAAGCAGTGCAAAATGGACAAAAAGCAAACTGCATAGGTGTGAACAGAGCCTTAGAAAACTGTTAATGTTTCAACTTCTCAACATACTGAAAATTAGTTTTGGGTGTGGCTAAACTTTATGTGCATAAAAATATATCCAAAATGTGAAAATCAGATTTTATGTTATGTGGCAGTATGACACAAGAACCAGATTATCACATAATGTGAAAAGAAAATGCCAAACTGGGCATACTAGTGTGCCAACCACTGTGGATTAAAACAGTTAAAAGTTATAGAGTAGCTGATAGCATTACTGCTAGCAAAGCTCAATGTCAGAATGACACAGAAATCCATTGCAGTAGATTTTCCCATCTGTAAGAGGTTCACTTTGCTATTTCTAAAGATTACAGATTGTACAGAATGCTGTTTTTGTTCGATTATTGTTTTTTGCTCTTTTAGTTGAACCTTGTTGCACTTGCCACTTCAAGGAGCTCTAAAATCCTGTTGGAGTATTAAACATAACTTTAATCTGATACAGTTAACTTTTAAAGGAACCCAGAACTGGGAAAAATATAGATCTTGCTATTGCTGACCTCTTCTTAAAGTAGACCTGAACTGAAAAAAGGAAGACTTGCTATGTTACAGAGAATATCAAGACATGTTCATTGTGCCTAAGCAGTACTTTGAAAAACTTTACTTCAATTTCTCTTGAAAAATCATTGTACTTCTGGTACTTCTCAGCACTCCTGTCATGCTGGTGCTGTGCTGGTCACTGTTCTCCTTACTGGAGAGAAAGCTGTACCTGAGGCCATGCAATGCAAGGGCTTCCCTGCTTCTGTTTAATTCATGTTGTGGCTCTGTTCTTCCTTCACTACTTCTGCTGCTTCTTGATTACAACCACAAAAGTCATTAGATTACCAGTCATCATACTCTGAATGGTCTAGGGTTGTCAGTGGTGTACCACAAGGTTCAGTGTTGGGACCCTTACTTTTAAATATATTTATAAATGATTTAGTGTCTGGGATTAAAAATATAATTTCAGTCTTTGCAGATGACACCAAGCTGTGCAATGAAATAACGTCCTTACAGGATGTCTCCAATTTACAAGCCAACCTCAATGCACTGCTTAATTGGGCAACTATGGGGCAAATAATGTTGATAAATGTAAGGTTCTGCACTTGGGGGCTAAGAATATGGGCTAATAATAATGGCATGCAATGCCAAGCTGCGGTTTCCAAAGTGAGCAAAATCCTCTCTTGTATTAAAAGACTTATAGACTCCAGAGAGAGAGATATAATTTTACCCCTACACAAATCATTACTAACACCTCATCTGGAATATGCAGTTCAATTTTGGAAATATTGGGGAACTGGGGAAAGTACAAAGAAGGGCAACCAAACTGATTAGAGGCATGGAGGAGCTCAGCTATGAGGAAAATTAGAGGAACTGAATTTATTCTCTCTTGAGAAGAGGAGATTAAGGGGGGATATGATCTCCATGTATAATACATAAGGGGGGATATGATCTCCATGTATAATACATAAGGGGGGGATATGATCTCCATGTATAAATACATCAGTGGTTCATATAGTGACCTCGGTGTAGAGCTATTCACCATGAGGTCATCACAGAGGACAAGGGGGCACTCTTTACGTCTGGAGGAAAAGAGATTTAATCTCCAAATACGGAAAGGTTTCTTCACAGTAAGATCTGTGAAAATGTGGAATAGACTCCCTCAAGAGTTGGTTCTGGCCAGCTCAGTGGATTGCTTTAAAAAGGCCTGGATTCTTTCTTGGATACACAGAATATAACTAGTTACTAACATGTATAGGTAAAATTGATCCGGGGAATATCCGATTGCCTCTCGGGGGATCAGGAAGGAATTTTTTCTCCTGCAGGAGCTAATTGGATCATGCTTTGCTGGTTTCTTGCTTTCCTTTGGATCAACTGTGGGTAAAGGATTATAACTTTTTTTTGTTTAGTTGAACTGGATGGACTTTTGTCTTTTTTCAGCCAGACTAACTATGTAACTATGTAATCATGGGGCCAGCTCTGACACAAAGAAACAAAGCCTTCCCTATAGGAAGATGTTTACCTACACAAAGAAACCATAAAGAACAAGACTTGGTAAGTAAGTAATGTTAAATAGATCAGAAGCAAGGAGCCTATACTGTAGGTAATGCTGAAGACTAGTCCTTTGTCCTCTGAAGGGCTTCTTTTTGCCACAGCTTCCAAAGTAACTAAAATGCTATATTATTGTCCGTCAAAGATGACTCAAAGACTTGAGTAATTAGCAATTAGCTCAACTTAGGGTGACTTGTACCAGGGCCAAATATTCCAGGGTATAAATATGTTTGATCAGGGCCATTTGGGTGATTGCTATTATCATTATGATTTAATAAGGAACAAAACAACTATGTGATAATAATTGGCTTCATGTGATCACTGTCCTTTAAAGGATGAGTTCACCTTTTGACAAAAAAATAATAAATGCACATTTTTTTGCAAGTAAAAAAACGTGCATTTAATATTTTTTTGTTGCAGGAGCCTCTAAAGCATTGCACCAGCGATCAGCAGATTGCTGGGGCCATGCAGGTCTCCTGCAGACCTGTCAGTATATCTGCTTGACCATAAGGGATATACAGGCAAGCAGATATACTGACAGGAAGATTCAATGAACTATCACAGCGCTCACAGCACCATGGTAGTTCATTGAGAACTACAAGCTGACAGCCGCTATGGCTGTCAGGACTTGTAGTTTTGTAATTCACAGAGGACTGTGAATGAGTGACATGGCCCTTCATAGCTGTGTTTTTAAAAAAAATTTGGCAGCTGGCGGGAGAAGATCCCCCGCTAGATCTCAAAGTGGGGGGGGGGGGGGTGAGAGCCGGTCCAGTCTCTGAATATGGGTGTAGCATGTAACATGTTATGAAAGGTGAACTTATCCTTTAAATACAAGACAGATTTTTGGCATGATCAGTCAAATTTTCAGTATCAGTGCCAAAATGTCAGGATTTCTACCAGGGTATGCAAACGTTTGAGCACAACTGTATCTATCTCTCTATATATAAATACACTATATTGCCAAAAGTACTGGGACGCCAGCCTTTACATGCACATGAACTTTAATGGCATCCCAGTCTTAGTCCGTAGGGTTCAATATTGAGTTGGCCCGCCCTTTGCAGCTATAACAGCTTCAACTCTTCTGGGAAGGCTGGCCACAAGGTTTAGGAGGGTGTCTATAGAAATTTGTTTGACCATTCTTCCAGAAGCGCATTTGTGAGGTCAGGCACTGATGTCAGACGAGAAGGCGTGGCTCGCAGTCTCCTCTCTAATTCATCCCAAAGGTGTTCTGTCGGGTTGAGGTCAGAACTCTGTGCAGGCCAGTCAAGTTCCTCCACCCCAAACTCATTCAGCCATGTCTTTATGGACCATGTTTTGTGCACTTGTGTGCAGTCATGTTGGAACAGTAAGGGGCCATCCCCAAACTGTTCCCACAAAGTTGGGTACATGAAATTGTCCAAAATGTCTTGGTATGTGGACGCCTTAGGAGTTTCTTTCACTGGAACTAGGGGCCAAGCCCAACCTCTGAAAAAAAATTCCACACCATATTCCCCACTCCACCAAACTTTACACTTGGCTCAATGCAGTTAGACAAGTACCATTCTCCTGGCAACCGCCAATCCCAGACACGTCAGAGAAGCGCGATTCATCGCTCCAGAGAACACGTCTCCAATGCTCTAGAGTCCAGGCATGCTTTACTCCACTTCATCCGTCGCTTTGCATTGCACTTGGTGATGTAAAGCTTGGATGCAGCTGCTCGGCCATGGAAACCCATTCCATGGAGCTCGCTGCGCACTTTTGTGCTAATCTGAAGGCCCCATGAAGTTTGGAGATCTTTACCTATTGACTCTGTAGAAAGTTGGCGACTTCTGCACACTGTGCACTTTAGCATTCGCTGACCACTTCGTGGCTGAGTTGCTTTTGTTCCCAGTTGATTTCACTTTGTTATAATACCACAAACAATTGACCATGGAATATTTAGTAGCAAGGAAATTTCACAGATAGACTTATTGCACAGGTGGCAACCTATCACGTTACTACACTTGAATTCAGTGAGCTCCTGAGAGCGACCCATTCTTTTACAAATGTTTGTTGAAGCAGTCTGCATGCCTACGTGCTTGATTTTATACACATGTGACCATGGAGGTGATTGGAATACCTGAATACAATGATTTAGAGGGGTGTCCCAATACTTTTGGCAATATAGTGTATGTATAGATATATAAGTTGGTACTTTTGGGAGGGCTGGGAAGGGGTTTCTTATTCTGAGTTCTAAGGGGGACAACACTTAAAGGGCAACTCTATCCAAAATTTAGTTTAGAAGGAGAAGGCTCTGTTAGCCTTATATTGGTGTGGGTGCAGTTGCTTGGGAGTATTCCGCAAACAAATCGGGAAGTGAAGAGAAATTTCCCAACAGAAATAGACAGTAAAAAAAACCCAGCTCTTTGAGTAGAATGAGGAAGGGTTTGAACCTCTAGCCGGATTTTTATTACTGTCCATGTCCCCATTAGGGAGATTTCTCCTCACATCCTATTTAGGTAAGTGGTACCAGACAGGACAGGAGGTGAGATACAATCGTGTCAATTGGGAAAAAGACATAATTTAAAGCCTAATATAAGTTCTAACCTACCTCTATCCATTGGCTAAGTTGGGTTTAAATCTTCTTCGGCAATTGTAGCCTTCCCAGCACTTAGTCCTGAATGCATTTATACTTGCTTTGACTTTAAAACACATTAAAGTGCCTACTGCTTCAACATGATTTTTTTAATGTGTTTTTGATGCTTTGGTGATGCTTTGTTAATGCTTCAGTGATGCTTCTATGCTTGGCAAATGCCCCGTGTGTGTTGATTTTCAATTTGTTTTAAAGGGGCCCACTAGAACCTCACCTCAGTAGTACCCCCATGCAACAGATCCCCAGCTCATTAGTACCCCTGTTTAGCAGATCCCTAGCTTAGTACCATCATTCAGCATATCCCCTGCTTAGTAGTACCCCCAGCTCTGCTGAAGCCCCACTAAGTGGTGCCCCCAGCTTTGCTGATCCCTCTCCATAGTAACCCCTAGCTCTTCTGATCCCCCTCCCAGTAGTAAACCCCATCTCTACCGATTCTCTGGTTTGCTGATCCTCCTCTCTCCATGGTCCCCATTCACCCCCCGCTATATTGCACAAAGTGAAGCTAAAGCTGAATAAAGTATCTCAAAAGCTGCAGGTGCTGTTAGCAAGCTTTGTCATAGACTTCTATCTAGGCTTTGAAGACGCTTTTAAGCACAAAAAAGCAACATTGGGTAAAATGTTTATTGAAAAAGCAAACACAACATGTAAACAGGACTGCACAGCCCTGGCCAAAAGTTTTGAGAATGACACAAATATTATTTTTCACAAAGTCTGTTGCTTCAGTGTTTTTAGATCTTTTTGTCAGATGTTACTATGGTATACTGAAGTATAATTACAAGCATTTCATAAGTGTCAGAGGCTGTTATTAACAATTACATTAAGTTTATGCAGAGTCAATATTAGTGTTGACCCTTCTTTTTCCAGACCTCTGCAATTCACCCTGGCATGCTATCAATCAACTTCTGGGCCACATGCTGACTGATGGCAGCCCATTCTTGCATAATCAATGCTTGGAGTTTGTCAGAATTTGTAAGGGTTTAAGTTCTCAGTGGGATTAAGGTCTGGGTAGTTTCCTGGCCATGGACCCACAATTTTGAGGTTTTGTTCCTCAAGCCACTTGTAGTTATCACTTTTGCCTTATGGCAAAGTGTTCCATCATGCTGGAAAAGGCATTGTTTATTCTCACACTGTTCTTCGATGGTTGCGAGAAGTTGCTTTCAGAGGATGTTTTTGTACCATTCTTTATTCATGGCTCTCTTAGGCAAAATTGTGAGTGAGCCCACTCCCTTGGCTGAGAAGCAACCCCACACACGAATGGTCTCAGGGTGCTTTACTGTTGGCATGACACAGGACTGATGGTAGTGCTCACCTTTTCTTCTCCGGACAAGGTTTTTTCCGGATGCCCCAAACAATAGGAAAGGGGACTCATCAGAGAAAATTACTTTACCCCAGTCCTGAGCAGTACAATCTTTGTACCTTTTTGCAGAATATCAGTCTGTCCCTGTTGTTTTTGCTGGAGAGAAGTGGTTTCTTTGCTGCCCTTCTTGACACCAGGCCATCCTCCAAAAGTCTTCACCTCACTCTGCGTGCAGATACATTCACACCTGCCTGCTGCCATTCCTGAGCAAGCTCTGCACTGGTGGTGCCCCAATCCCGCAGATGAATCTACTTTAGGAGACGGTCCTGGCGCTTGCTGGACTTTCTTGGACACCCTGAAGCCTTCTTCACAACAAATGATAACCAAAAGGGTCGAGTATCTGGCTGCTCATCCCTTTATGAATGCATGTACCAAAAGAACCCCCAGTGGGACTTTAATGCAGCAATAGGATCATACATATATTGAAAAAGACATTTGGTTAAAAAAGATTATCAACTTTATTACATACACATTTCCATTACAATGTTAAATACATGATTTCTAAAAAGAATTTTGCTCTGACAGAATTCTTACCAGAAAACTCTTAATACAAAAATATGAAAGCACACAGAAAAGAGAGAAAAAAAAACTCCAACGCGTTTCGATCATTCCATATTCTAGATCTTCCTCAGGGGGGATGAAAGACAAAGGACTTTCTAATAAATATATAAACAATCATAAATTAATATACCAAAAATACATAAACAGATAACCCAAAACATTTTTTTTACATAACCAAAGAATTTATTACTTACAAGAGCAAAAGAAAGGATGACTTCCTGGATGAGAGGCTGGACACTATGCTCAGGTGGGGTACATCATTCAAGAGGGCAAGAGTGGTCAGATGTAAGTCACCAGAAAAGGACTGAGGGAGGGGCACCAGAACATCCCCCCAATGGGACTAAAGATGGTATGAAAGACAATATATTAAATTCCAAATCAGACCAAAGGTATATACCTAATAAAAGAATAGGCATTCAAGAAGAGTCCCTAAAGAGATATATCAAGAGATAAAACTGACCATGTCTTAAGCAGGCCAATGTATGGAACAAATAGAATTTCACTTGGTAATGGATGTAACTACTCAAGGAAAAAGCGGTAAATTTGAGATATTAATTTCTCCAAGGAATGGAAGTATGTCAAATACCATGGAACAAAGACCAAAGTGGCATGCAAGACTATGAAAGATCCAAATATTATGCAAACAGTTAACAATCATAGCCAATGGTGGCATAAGAAAAGAAAAAAAACCCAAAAAACTATACATTAAAAATATATGAAGGAAAGAATAAAAAAATATCTCCCAATCACAAATTGATGGGGTATAGATAAATAATTAATTGTACTGCAACAGGAACTATTATCAATGCTGGTCAAAAAAGAAAAAAGAAAAGTCAACTGATTAAGATATATGATAATATACTCTGCAAGAAACAAACAAAAATTGTTGCTCAACAAGTCTGCAAGGAAGCAGTTTTTTTTTTTTCTTACACCACTATTGGTTATTATTGTTAATTGTTTGCATAATATTTGGATCTTTCACAGTCTTGCATGCCACTTTGGTCTTCCATTCCTTGGAGAAATTAATATCTCAAATTTACCACTTTTTCCTTGAGTTGTTGCATCTATTACCGAGTGAAATTCTATTTGTTCCGGATATTGGCCTGCTTAAGATACGGTCAGTTTTATCTCTTGATATATCTCTTTATGGACTATTCTTGAATGCATATTCTTTTATTAGGTATATCCATTTGGTCTGATTTGGAATTTAATTGATTGTTTTTCATACCATCTTTAGTCCCATTGGGGGGATGATCTGGTACCCCTCTGTCAGTGCCTGTCTGGTGACTTACATCTGACCATTCTTGCCCTCTTGGATGATGCACCCCACCTCAGCATAGTGTCCAGCCTCTCATCCTGGAAGTCATCCTTTCTTTTGCTCTGACATATGCTTTTGTAAGTAATAAATTCTTTGGTTATGTGAAGACATTTTTTGGGTTATCTGTTTATTTATTTTTGGTATATTCATTTATGATTGTTTATATATTTATTAGAAAGTCGTTTGTCTTTCATGCCCCCAGAGGAAGATCTAGAATATGGAATGATCGAAACGCGTTGGTGTTTTTTTCTTTCTTTTCTGTGTGCTTTCATATTTTTGTATTAAGAGTTTTCTTGTAAGAATACTGTCAGAGCAAAATTCTTTTTAGAAATCATGTATTTAACATTACAATGGAAATGTGTATGTAATAAAGTTGATAATCTTTTTTTAACCTCCCTAGCGGTATGATTATTGAAGATTTATGGTGCTGAAAGCGGTACCATTATTTTGCATGGAAATATGTAGTTTTTTTATTGTAGGCTGTAATATTTAGGAATAACTCACTGAAATCTGTCCGTACAAGAGTCTATTAAACATCCCGGGTATGATAAAATTTGAAACACAAAATCATAAATTATAATTTAATAAATAATCATAAAAAATAATAATATAATAATAATACATTTAATTCAATAATATAATCAAACCAAAAACACTGAAATTTGAAATATAGCGCCAAGTTCGCACATCACTGAGCAAAGTCGCAGTGTCTGATGACGAATTTCTCCACGAATCATTATCACTCAATTCTGCAAGTGGTTCTGATTTACTATCGCTGTTCTCTAGCTGGTCTAAACCCGCTTTTGACCTAAAGGGACGCTTTTTGGACGCCATGGACGTTTCTAAGTTTCCAGGCAGAAAGAACAGTCAAAATGCAGACAGGGGACAGGACAAAGCACTAGGGACAAAATGTATGTGAAATGGTTTGAAACAGCAATGTTTTACTATGTAAAATTCGTTTTGAAAAAAATGAAATTTTTTGAAAATTTTCAAATTTCCCGCCGCTGGCGGCGCCCGTACGTCTCGACGTCACAGGGACCGGAACACAGAAGCCGGATGCTGGCATCGGCCGGAGGAAATGGCCAGGGACGCTGCAGGGGACACATCGTGGGAGCGAAGGACAAGGTAAGCCCTGCAGGGACTCCCTATGCAGCGCCGCATGGTAAGCCCGAGTGTAGCTCGGGGTTACCGCTTTTGGTACAGAAACTTTACCCCGAGCTACACTCGGGAATACCGCTAGGGAGGTTAACCAAATGTCTTTTTCAATATATGTATGATCTTATTGCTGCATTAAAGTCCCACTGGGGGTTCTTTGGGTACATGTCTTCACAACAAATGAACCTCTCTCCTTGAAGTTCTCGATGATCCGACAAATGGTTGATTTAGGTGCAATCTTAGTAGCAGCAATATCCTTGCTTATGAATCCTTTTTTTGTGCAAAGCAATGATGATTGCACATGTTTTCTTGCACGTAAAATAATATTAGTGTCATACTCAAAACTTTTGGCCAGGGCTGTAGTGACAATTGCTTTGATTAGCATTCAGAGTGCTTTAAATAAGCTTGTCCAATGCCACATTTTGAAGCAAAATGTAAATGAGTTACTGTCTTAGGTTTCATGGTAAAGAGGCCATTAAGCTAGCCACATGTGTTACAATTCAATTGTACAATATTCTGTAGATTTAACAACTATACAAGAGTGAGGGCTTGCCTGAGATTACACAGGGAGTTATAATGAAACATTAAAAACTAGCCTTGATTGAGCAATAGTGTGGAAAGGCAGCAAACATATTTTAGCCATTCATGTGCCTACTATCTCCATTTATGAAGTTTGTCTTTATTCCCCCCTGTTGTCTAGTGTTTAGTAACACTCTATTTTTCCAGTGAATAAATTAGATTTTCTATACATGGAAGTCCGTAAGAGACTTGTTATGACATTGAAGAGGAGAAAATGGTTTCAAGTCACAGACAAGGCAGAGGAATATTGAAGCCAGATGGCCGGGGAACCAAGCTCGGACACATTAGCCAGAGGCAGGGAGAGAGCCGGTGTTACGATGAGTAATAAAGCAGATGTTTAACTTCTGCAATGAAAGGTAAAATACACTAAAGACAAAGGTCTTTGAGTTTCTAAAAGGCAGAATGATTTTCAAATAGCCTAAGAGGAAGAATTTCAAGAGTCCAAATTATGAAATGAAGAGGAAGAGGCATATTTAATATTGATACAGTAAGGCTTTGTTACAGCCAATTGCCTGGCAGCTGTTGGGACTAGATAAACATAAGGTGTATATAAATGTAAATGAACAATATAAAAAAAAATGTTGATCATGTCAGGATTGATATGATTGTGTTCCTAGCACATTTCCTGTGTTATCTCAAAGAAGATAATTGGCCCCCACAGTTTTTAGATTAAGCCAACCGCCAACAAGAACAGCCTGGACTTTGATCCATGTACGGGTGTACAACTAGCCTGTAATTTGTTTTCCAGAATGATCAGTGCAGCCAGTTATAGTTGGCAGCACTGATCATTGTATTCTTCTGGTGAGGAAGGCTCCTTGCTTGCATAATACAGTAGCACAGTTGAAGTGATTCCCCTATCTACATCGAATGTGTGGATGAGGGAACCAAATAATTTTTAATCATTCAACCTATTGGTTGAACAAAAAAATTATTAATGTATGGCCAGCCTTAGATTGGCAATGCTTTTTTCGTTGAGTCTTTCCTCCTTCCATGGTATGCAGTTTTAGAATCTCCCAATGTGCCTATTGTAGGTTAAGAGCTGCCGCAGGTCTCTGTAAGAATTCCTCATCTGTAGCTGAATCTGATTGGATGAAGCTACTGTTCAGCTTAAATTCTGCATCCGGCTTTTTACATTTTTCAATCAAAGGGTATTCGGCATGGGACAGCCAACAGAGCCACCCATGAATTTTGGATGGCTCATCAGGAACCAAATAAGTGTGTATGGCCAGCTTTACCCAGTTATGTGTACATCTAAATATACAGTATTCATAATTTTGATGCAAAGTGATTTTTAAGAAAACTTTAATAAACTTATCAAAACAGAAAGCCAACCATATTTTGAACATTTTCAGTGATGTACCCTGTAATAAGTTTTTATTTATAAAATTTAGGAAACTATATAATACATCAATTTATTAACTTGTAAGCCGTCCAAAATATGAAAATACAGATTTTTTTTTATGGTCAGAACTTAAAAAAAAGAGATCTTTCTTTTTATTAGGTAGGTAAATATGAGAACGCCCTGTGGGTGGGGCGAAACGCGTTGACGTACTTCAGGTCCGCCGTCATTCTGGTTCACGTCACTTCCAGTGTTTGGAACACACGCCAAGTTATGCGGTTCAAGTGGCCATCTTAGAGGTGGAAGGCTGTTCATCCTCTGCAGATACTACAGAAGCGTGAGATCCCTATATTTGCATTGTGGAAATTGGTTATCTTGAAGCCATCTAGGCTATTAAACAAGCTTTTAATTATATTTAAACATGTGAGTGGCCTTATTCTATCTTTATATTTTATATGGAGTGGCAGTAATACACTATGTAGTTTCTTTCTCTATACACCATTGAGGAATCCATAGAGGAATAAAGTGGAGACGATTTATATACCTAAGCGGGGTGAAAAAGAAGATTTGATCTCTTTTGGAGGGGTTATAGGATCCCTTATATCCTATAAGGCTCATTACTCACCTCCATCTGGTGAGTGCGGTCAATATTATTTCTCACGTGGTGGATAGGTGGAAGCACATTTTGAATATTTATTACTGGTTCTGATGGGAATAAGGACTTATTTTTATATGGACACTTATTATTAATTTTGTTTTTGTTTACTTATGTAATTTTTGTTTTTGGATTTTGCGCTGTTTTGTTGTTGTTTATTATTGGTGTTTTTCACTGTTGCACAGCTGCATAATCACTTAGTATTTTCTTTTTGGCGCTGGGATATATATTTTTGATTTTGTTTGAAGGAGGTAAATATGAAACTGAAAGCTATGTTTTTATGTATAGGTGCAATTCCAAACTATGCGCAAATAAATATTGTAAATCACCTACATTAGTATAACATTCCTAATGCATAAATACAAACAAAAAAATGCTAATGCAAAGTATAAAAACAAATGTCAACATAGTTTCACCATCATTCAAACAGATGATGCACAAATAACTTATTATGTGTAAATAAGTGCATTATAGTAAAGTGCTTGTTGTAAAGTGCCAAGTCAATGCAAATCTTGCCTGCACATGTGCAAAAACCACACTGCAGATAGATGTTTTCCCAGTGATTTCTCCACCATGAATTGTTCAGCCTCTTACGAGGCAAAGTTGATCTTTGGAAAACAGATCAATATGCGCTAGATTGTAAGTTCTAACAAGCAGGGCCCTCTATTTCCTCTTGTACCAAATTGTATTGTAACTGTAATATCTACCTTCATTTTGTAAAGCGCTGTGCAAACTGTTGGCGCTATATAAATCCTGTATAATAATAATAATAATGCGCTCAATGTGTGTGTGTCTTTAAATGCTGTTTGCTTCCGTCAGTGATAAGTGAGTTTATACAGCGATATCACCTTATTAAAAAGTGACTGCCAGCTAGAAATGGTGAGAGAGTCTGGTGACTTCCATTTTAAAACTATTTTTCTATGCATGGAAATATAGTAGGCAGAGAAGGAGTTTGGAGTGTTTAGACATTTCAGAATCATCAATATAACCTAGAAGGCATCTGGCAGGCTTACAGACATTAGTAAAATCCAACAACGTGGCTGTGAACTCAGACTAGTAGGATTTTACTTTGGGCCATTCCCATACCTTGTGTGGAAATGATACAACTTCAGTACAACATCTGTGACAATTAGAAGATAAAAGCTTGCTCATCCTAAACAACTTGAAAGGTGTTAAAACCAATGTAGGTATTTTAATTTAATTAGTCTATCCCTAGAGGAAATAACTGAAACTATATGTAGACCTTATATTATGCAGCCATGTGTCTTGTCCTCTGGCAGGTCTACCAGATCAGTATCTGGGAAATGTAACCACTTCCCGCCCATAGGGCGTACTTGTATGTCCATGGGTTGAACTTGTTATACCATGGCTGCAGCTGCAGGCATAACCCTGGTACAATTTTTTCAGTCAGCAATGCACACCAATGTAAAAGCAATCTAAGCAGCTGAACATGCCACCTTCTGGGGCTCTCCCCTTCAGCCCACTTACCATAGAGATGACCAAAGACCAAAACATCCCCGACCAGCTCTATGGTCTAAGAAACCAGAAACGAAAAGGATTTTGTTGCATCCGGTTTCGCTCAGATGTAAACAAGCCATTACCAGCTTGTGAAAGCATCTGAAATGTTAAAGTGCCTCACCCGCAAAGTGCGTCACCTGTCTCACCCGCAAAGGGGAATGCATATTTAGGTCCCACACGAATATGTAAACGGTGTTTGTACTACATATGTGAGATATCACCACAAATGTTATAGCGAGAGCAATAATTCTAGCACCAGACCTCCTGTGTAACTTTAAACTGGTAACCTGTAAAGGCTTTACAATTGTCACCTATGGAGAATTTTAGGTACTGTAATTTGGTGCCATTTCAAGGGCATACACAATTATAAAGCATGACATGTTAGGTACCGTATATACTCGAGTATAAGCCGAGTTTTTCAGCACATATTTTGTGCTGAAAAACGGCCCCCTCGGCTTATACTCGACTCAACGTCTGCAGATAGTGGGGCGCGCCCCCCAGGGGGGGCACGAGGCTCCATCAAGGGGGGCGCGTACAGGGGTGGGCAGAGGGCTGCTGTCTCTTACCTGGCTCCCACGATGATCCATCCAGGAAGCGCTGCTCCTTCCGTCACTCCGGCCACTCCCTCACTCCTGCCGCTCGGCTCCGCCTCCTCACCGGTGATTGGCCACCAGAACTGTAGCTCAGGAAAGGTACACAGGCGGCCAATCACGGGCGAGGAGGCGGAGCCGAGCAGACCCGCGAAAATCGAGTGAGGGAAAAGCCAGTAAGTGTGCAGTGCAGAGGTGCTGCTGCAACCACATATGCTGGCTGCAGCAGCACCATACTGGAAGAGGGGTCAGCAAGTGTCATTGGTGTCAGTGGGAGGAATAGTGCCGCATCATTGGTGTCACTGATACTAATGATGGGGCATTATTCCTCCCACTGACACCAACGATGGGGCACTATTCCTCCCACTGACACCAATGATGGGGCACTATTCCTCCCACTGATACTAATGATGGGGCATTATTCCTCCCACTGACACCAACGATGGGGCACTATTCCTCCCAGTGATACCAATGATGGGGCACTATTCCTCCCACTGACACCAATGATGGGGCACTATTCCTCCCACTGACACCAATGATGGGGCACTATTCCTTCCACTGACACCAATGATGGGGCACTATTCCTCCCACTGATAGCAATGATGGGGCACTATTCCTCCCACTGATACCAATGATGGGGCACTATTCCTCCCACTGATACCAATGATGGGGCACTATTCCTCCCACTGACACCAATGATGGGGCACTATTCCTCCCACTGATACTAATGATGGGACACTATTCCTCCCACTGACACCAATGATGGGGCACTATTCCTCCCACTGATACTAATGATGGGACACTATTCCTCCCACTGATACTAATGATGGGGCACTATTCCTCCCACTGATACTAATGATGGGGCACTATTCCTCCCACTGATACTAATGATGGGGCACTATTCCTCCCACTTTATTTTTTACATTGACTAGTAGGTGCCTCATTTCCCACCCTCGGCTTATACTCGAGTCAATAGTTTTTCCCAGTTTTTTGTGGTAAAATTAGGTACCTCGGCTTATATTCGGGTCGGCTTATACTCGAGTATATACGGTATGTATTTTGTCATTAATATATATATTGTGTCCGTGTGCACTAAAATTAAAGTATATATATATTTTTTTTTAAATTGAGTTTGAAAAACCACTGAGCACGTACTGTGTGACATAAAAAAAATTGCATCACCCACCATTTTATCTTCTGGGGCCTTTGCTTAAAAAATAATGTTTGGGGGTTCTAAGTAATTTTCTAGCAAAAGAATGCAGATTTTTATATGTATGAGAAAAATGTCAAAATTGGCCTGGGGGTCAAGTAGTTAAAAATGATGATGGTGGCTGTCCCCCTGTCCTTGATGCTATCCAATGTGGGGCTCTCCACTTGTAATGCAGAACCTGATATTTACATACCATGTCTACACCAAAATAGCTGTTGAAATCCTGTAAGAACTTGGTGTCTCACACTGGGCAGATAAGCAATGCTGGCTGGCTTAGGACACACCACAGCCTGTGATTGGACAATACACTAATGTGAGCATATCTGTGCCATGCAATAGTGCCCCGATTGCCCCAGTGCTGTACAAAGCATCAGTAGTGTATTTGTGTATTGTGCTGCTCTAGGCAACACAAAAAAAATCTGTCGCCCCCCCCCCACTGCCCAAACACCCACCCCCCCTGCTCCTGCCTGCTCAATATCCCACCCGCCCACCATCCGCAGTCTTCCCCCGGGAGAAAGACCCACCGCCACACCCTTGGAATCCGCTCTTCCGCCCAGCACTGGTGCCCCTCAGAAACTTTCTCGGCATGATCACCACACAGGAAATGGTGCAGAACAACCAGCTTCCCTTCTTCATGGGGACAGCGCAGCCCCCCCCTGAAAAATCCTGCCCAAGGCAAACGCCTTGTTTTCCTTGCGGCAAATACACCCCCTGCAAAGCATTACAAAACACTAAAATGAACATAGATTTAGGTACTTTCACTAGTTCTGTAAAACCTACATTTATTATTTTTTATGAAAACATAACCTGATGAAATTGTGTGTTTTATATCTGCCTGGAATGCAGCTTTAAAGCAAGTAGCACAAATCTGTGTACCGCGGCTGCTCTCCACCTTTGTGTAGGAAGGACTGTTTCTGATAGCTCAGCTCTACATGGACAGATAAATAGAAGTGTGGGACAGAATTAAAATGTTCACTGCCAATTTTCTAAACCAATATTTACATTCAGTAGACGTTGAGGTTACAACCTGCATATCCCCAGTCATGCTAGAGAACCACCTGATCTGCTGACTCAGAGGAGTGCTTGCCTGGTTATTTAAACACATAAAAAATTCAATAAAAAAATCTTCTTTATTCAGCAGCTCTATGCATTTCATTTTAGCCGTTCAGGGATCATGCTTGTAAAAAGCGCTGCCTCTTATAGGTCATTTAAAAATGCTTTCACTGTGTTCACACGCAAAAGCCATTTTATGGAAAAAAACTACTTTATTCAAGAGGTTTACTGATATAAAATATGAAAGTGACAATTAAATGTGATGGTGTTATTTTTGCAACTTTTGTCATGTTAATGTTTCCATGGTTAATGCATATTAATATAAAGTTGTTTATGGAGTGTTTAAAAGGAGTTGCGGAAATTAAAGTGTACCTGTAGTCAGGCCATTCTCTGTAAAATGGCATAATATTATTGGGATGGACTTTGGTATAGCCAACATAAGCCATGGTCTGGGATAGCAAGTCTACCAAGGGCAGCACACATCCACCAGCATCATATAATGCTAGTCTGCCCTGCTTCCCATTGTCAGGTCCCCCTTGTCAATGTTTGTGTACAGTTTGTTCATTTTGTTGGTGGAATAGTGTATTAGTGGGCCACATGGATCTGTACCCCTACAATTGGCTCACTTTGGATATGTACCTCTAAAAATATGATCTGTACACCTAGAAATGACCCAATCCCTATCTGTATACCTAAAACTCACCCACCCTAGATCTGTACCCCTAGAACTAATCTGTTCCAGATCTGTACAACTAGAAATGACCCAATCCCTGTCAGTATACTTAAAATTCACCTACCCTAGATCTGTACCCCTAGAACTGATTTAATCCAGATTTCTACAACTAGAAATGTCCCGATCTCTGTCTGTATAGCGAAAACTCACCTACCTTAGATCTGTACCCATAGAACTGATCTAATCCAGATCTGTACAACTAGAAATGTCCCGATCTCTATCTGTATACCTAAAACACCCACCCTAGATCTGTACCCCTAGAACTGATCCACTCCAGATGTGTAAACCTAGAAATGACCCAATCCTTATCTGTATACCTAAAACTCACCGACCCTAGATCCTTACGCCTAGAACTGATCTTCTCCAGATCTGTACATCTAGAAATGTCCCAATCTCTGTCTGTATACCTAAAACACCCACCCTAGATCTGTAACCCTAGAACTGATCAACTCCAGATGTGTAAACCTAGAAATGACCCAGTCCCTATCTGTATACCTAAAACTCACCTACCCTAGATCCTTACGCCTAGAACTGATCTTCTCCAGATCTGTACATCTAGAATTGTCCCAATCTCTGTCTGTATACCTAAAACACCCACCCTAGATCTGTAACCCTAGAACTGATCCACTCCAGATGTGTAAACCTAGAAATGACCCAATCCATACCGTATACCTAAAAATCACCTGCCCTAGGTCTGTACCCCTAGAACTAATCCAGTTTAGTTCTGTACAACTAGAAATGTCCTAATCTCTATCTGTCCACCTAAAACTGACCCACTGTGGATCTGTACTCCTAGAACTGATCTACTCTGATCTATACACCAAGAAATTATCCAATCCCTATCTGTACACTTTACCCTTGGTTCAAACATATGCATGCTGAAATTGCATTGTGATTTATGCATGCATTTCTGCAGGAATAGCATTGCGATTTGAGTGCAGTTTCACCAAAGGTGCGATATTGGATGCATTTCCATTTACTTCAATGCAAAATTGCCTTCCATTGACTTCAATGCAAAATCACCTTCCATTGACTTCAATGCAAAATTGCCTTCCATTGTCTTCAATGCAAAAATGCATTCCATTGACTTCAATGCAAAAACGCATTCCATTGATTTCAATGCAAAAAGGCCTTCCATTGACTTCAATGCAAAATTGCCTTCCATTGACTTCAATGCAAAATCACCTTCTATTGACTTCAATGCGAAATTGCCTTCCATTGTCTTCAATGCAAAAATGCATTCCATTGACTGCAATGCAAAAACGTCTTCCATTGACTTTAATACAATAACGCCTATCAATTGCAATCCTCTGTTAACATTGACCTCCGGCTGTCACTATACTCAGTCATTTGCAAGTCTGGAACGCTCCACTCCAAACTCGCACAGGACCCTTTTTGAAATCGCACTCAAAGCACAGTGCCTGTGGATCACATCAGTGTGAACCACCTCAATAGAAACACGTAATATCTAGCCTGTCATGCGAATCTGTGTGTTTGAAAACGCATCCAGAATTACATATGTGTGTACCAAGTCTAAAACTCATCCACCCTAGATGTGTACCCCTAGAACTGTTCCAATACAGATCTGTACACCTAAAAACCATCCAATCTCTATCTGTGTACCCAAAACTCACCCACCCTAGATCTGTACCCCTAGAACTGATCCAATCCAGATCTGTACACCTTAAAAACCACCCAATCTCTATCTGTGTACCTGAAACTCGCCCACCCTAGATCTGTACCCCTAGAACTGATCCACTCTAGATCTGTACACCTAAAAACCACCCAATCTCTCTCCGTGTACCCGAAACTCACCAACCCTAGATCTGTACCCCTAGAACTGATCCAATCCAGATCTGTATACCAAAAAACCACCCAATCCCTATCCGTGTACCTGAAACTCACCCACCCTAGATCTGTACCCCTAGAACGGATCCAGTCCAGATCTGTACAACTAGAAATGTCCCAATCTCTATCTCTACACCTAAAATTGATCCATTATGGATCAGTTTATTTAGCCCTGACCCATTGCGGATGTGTACACTTAGAACTGACGCTTTCTGGGTATGAACACATAGAAGTGACTTACTCTGGATCTGAACACTTAGAAAACAACTGATGTCAAAATAGGGTGCCATGTTGCCTGCGCCTCTAGTTGCCGACCCGGATACTGATGTTGAGTGGGCAAGCTGCATTTTTCAACCACCCTGCCCTCAGTTTTGACATGCCTTGTGTTGTTATAATGTTTGAGTTTGTTAGTTTATTATTAAACTAGCCAGCCCACTGGGGCAGAACAAGTGGTAAAAGACAACTGTCTTAGGGTTGCAGGAAACATAAATTCAGCCCTAAGTGTTAGATAAGGTACCCTAAAGTGCCTACACATAAGGGTGGATTTCCTAAATGCAAGAACACTGTGAACTTTGCAAGTACTGTACAGTTGCTCCAGAGCTTAGTAAAGGAGGAAAAGCTCTGCTGACATCCATTTTCCAATCACATGGAAGCAAAAATGCTGTTTTTTTTTTATTTTCCTTGCATGTGATTGGGTATTCTTTGCAAAAGGAAGCTTCACCTCATTTGCTAAGTTCTGGAGCAACTGCACTTGCAAGGTGGAAAAACCAACCCCTATTTTCTCATCAGATGCCTCTGAACCTGGGGCGCTCTAAAATGCAAATACTTTGGTTTATCAATGTGGTCATCAGCCTCACTGCTAGACAGGAAGAAAGTAAGGACAAAAATGTTGTCATTCTAGCTAAAGTCACTATTTACTTGTCAGAGCGCCATATTTCCTCATGGGGGGGTTAAAGGGCTTCCGAAGCACTGTACAAGATAACAGAGCATCTGAGTTAATATTGTGATGTCAATTTTCATGTGCTGAGTTGATGGTTGTCTGATGCTGAATTTTTTAGGCCAGATTCCTTAACAGGCTTAGCCATTAGGATGTGGATAGAAAATAGAAAATGACTGTATTTTAATTCTTTTCTTTACAGGCAAAGGCTGCCCTCCAAAAATGTGTACTACTATCGTTGCCCAGACCATCGCAAAAATTACGTCATGTCTTTTGCGTTTTGTTTTGACCGGGAGGATGATATATACCAGTTTGCTTACTGTTACCCATACACCTACACCCGCTTGCAGCACTACTTGGAGAACCTGGATAAGCAAAGGCTGGACTATGTCCACCGGGAACTGCTTGGCCTTAGTGTGGTGAGTAATCATCTCTATTTATACTGCCTTAAAAGATGCTGCTATGTACATGATTATCCATAACCATTGACTGGATTGGCAAACCAATATGTAAATTTGTTGGGAAATTGCTGAATATTGGGAATATGTTTCTTCAAAGGATCTAACCTGTTACGCTTAAAAATGTTAATAATAACAGAAATATTACGTTAATAAAAAGAATCAGCTATTCCAGGCCACATGCTGTCTTAGGGCACTAACTTAACTCCCTAATAATTTTAATAGGATCACTCACACTGCCTTATACAACCCACGCCAGGGAACTGAAATCAGGGACCAGAGACTTAAGCCGGCCATAAACGGTTGACCTAGGCAATGCAAAAAATCTGCCACCTCCACCGCCCCCCTTCTCCGATCCCGCCTGCCCGATTGCTCACCCACCCAGCCTTCCTTCCAGGAGAAAGACTTATCGTCACACCCTTCCTGGAGTTTGCTCTTCCACCCAGCCCCGGTGATCCTCGGAATCCTCCTCGGTGTCACCACCACACTGGAACTGGCGCAGGATAACCAGCATCCCTTGTTTCGGGGGTGGTGAAGCCCCCTCTGAAAACTGCCACTCAAGGCAAACGCCTTGTTTGTCTCACGGCAAATACACCCCTGCAAAGCATTGCAGGAGACTAATATGAACATAGATTTAGGTACTTTCACTAGTTCTATAAAACCTACATTTATTATTTTTTATGAAAACATAACTGAATAAAATTGTGTTTTTACGTATATCTGTCTGGAATGTAGCTTTGAAGCAAGTAGCACAAATCTGTGTACTGTAGCTGCTCTCCACCTTTGTGTAGGAAGGACTGTTCAGCAGGGACTGGCCGAGATTCGAACCATGTATGGGCAGGCTGAATGTACCCAAGTTGATCGATCAATCAACTTGGGTACAACCAGCCTGATGGGTGTTACATGTTTTGGCAGACTACCTTTACCCTTTGTATGTGTAGGGGTCACAATTTCTAAGGACAAATAAAAATTTCAGACCATTTCAACGTTTTAATAACAACCCAGCTTTTTTATATTATATGCTGACAAAGTAATATATACACTATTAATATATATATATATATATATATATATATATATATATATAGTCATAAAATATATTTGTTGAAACTTTTTTAAGCAATAATTTTCTTTAATACTATAATTGTATCAGCAAATCACAGCATTAAATAGAAACACACTGCCATTTACAGGTTTAGCAAGTCTTTAGCTTGCATGTGATTTCTATGTCATAGTTTACATAGTAAACACATGATCTGGAACCCACCTGATTTACCGGTATTTCTGAATGTTAATAGAGTCAAAAACTGTCAGTGACAGCACAGCAGATGCAAAATGACCATAAAAACGCAGCAGAGGCTCCCACACTTTTCCATTGTCTTAACAACTAAATAAAATAGTTTTGGCTGGGGTTGGGATGTTACAGTTGACATTTTCTTTTATTTCTCTGCAAACTTGCATCTCCACAAAAAACCCTTTGAAGCAACTGTCTTGAGCTCAACTTTATTTCCTGTCTGAATTATTTAAATCATCAATCAAACCCCCTCTTCTCCTGATCTGTACTGTGTTGCCCAGCTCTCACAGCGATTAGCTTTTTCTGCTATTGTAGCGATATATGAAAGAACACAGACACAGCGTCCCTTTAGAAGTGCATGCTCAAGCAATTGATCAGCAGATTGTACAGCTTAGGTTTGCAGCACTTAGTGGCCAGAAGGTTTAGTTTTGCTTTTTGGTTTAATACCACTTTGAAGGCATCTCCCAAGCATGTAATTTAAATGATTGGTTTTCTTCCTATGTCTCCCTCGAAGTTGCATAAAAATAATGACCCTTTTACCAGTTCTATTGGCACCTGTGTATGCTGATATTGTCTGAGAATTATTACAGATTGATATTATATAATACAATTTCACTAAACGGTAAAATGTAATTCTACTATTATTGTTAAATTCATATGGAATATACTCTTTGTTATGATGCAGACCCTGTCCCTGCTGGGATTTGTATGACTCACAGAATTGCTCATTGTCTGTCTTCCGACTGTTCTCAGGAAAAAAGGAAGAAACTGCTCTGTTTATATTGTAACATTTGCCTTAAAATGTAATAAAGTTTATTGTTTACAAAAAAAGAAAAAGAATGACCCTTTACTCTGCTGCACATTACTTTTTAAGGCCAGGTTCACATTAGCCTGCACTCTGCATTCCGGTTGCAGGAGAGGGAATTGCATCGGTGCGCACCCACAACCACCCGCAGCCCAACCACGCTGCTCTTGCGATACACGCAGGGCTGCCATTCATTCTCAATGGCACCCCTATACATCTCAGCCCGCAGGATGATCATGGCATGGGAACCACAGGGAAATCACATAATCAAAAAGACGATGTGGTTTCCCAGCGGCTGCGTTATTAAAAGGGTGCATGCACCTTTTTTGTGCGGTTCACACGGCAAAGCAGCCCATTCAAATGAATAGGCTGCCATGCCCAAGCAAACGCAGGATGCACGACCCACACTAGTGTGAACAAGGCCTAAACATTTTTTGCATTGGTACATGTCCCCAATGTCAGTGCCTAGCTTCCCATTCCCTTTGTTTAACCATTCCTTATCTATTAGTTTTACAGATGGCCAGAATTTGTTTTTAACTTGTGCAATTTTCAGGGTTTATGATTGGTTCATCAGTTGCCCTGCATATCACACCCAGACGCATTTGCTCATCCCCAATCTCAGGATTGCGTTTAATAATGAGAGTGCAGCTAGAATGAATTGAGTATTGAATGATCAATCCTAACTGGGAACAGGGATAAAGACCAATCCCATGTAACGCTGCACCCAAATGAAATGTACGCCCTTTTTTCCCACAAATTGAGCTTTCTTTAGGTGGTATTTGATTGCCTGTGTGTTTGTTTAATTTTTTGTGCTATAGAAAAAACATTTTTGAGAAAAAAAAAACAATATTTTTAACTTTTTGCTATTAAACATGTCCAGTAAAAAAGATTTTAAAAATCAAATTTCATCATGAATTTAGGCCAAAATGTATTCTGCTACAGGTCTTTGCTAAAAAAAAAATCACAATACATGTAAATTAATTAGTTTACGTGAAAGTTACAGCGTTTACAAATGGCGGTATAGATACTGGATTTTGTTTTTTAATTTTTATTAGTAATGGTGTCAATAAGTGGGACTGCGGCGGGCATTCTGACACTGGGGGGAACTGACTTGGTGTCATTGACATTCCCAGTGACACCAATACAGTGATCAGTGCTAAAAAAAAGCACTGACACTGTACTAATGGCGCTGGTCAGGAAGGGGTTAACATGAGGGGCGATCAAAGGGTTAACTGTGTTCTGGGAGTGTTTTACATAGGGGGCCGTGTCAGTGTGCTTCACTGTAAGCACACTGCTTTGGATGGCCATCCAAAGCAGTGTTCTTGAGTTGACAGGGAGGAAAACTGTTAGTCAACAAAACAGTTCTCCTCCCCAACGGAGATCATCAGAAATCACCGGGCACCAGTGAATAATCACAGGCTGGGACCCGGTGATTGACAGCCGCGGGTAGGGCGTGATTTTTTTTTCCATAATAAATTTTTATATGGTTTTACAAATATAGTTACAACAGCAAAAAAAGCAAAAACAAAAATAGGACAGTGAAAAGCTAAACAATATCACAGTATAGGTATTGCGGTAAAGTTTAACAAAGAGAAAAAAGGAAATATTGAATAATTCATAACAGTCCTACTAGATCCATGAAATAATCATTTTAGAGTATCCAAAAAAAGGTTAAACATTATAAAATCTTAGGTTACAATTCTGAGATATATATATATATATATATATATACAGTGGGGATCGAAAGTTTGGGCACCCCAGCTAAAAATTTGTATTAATGTGCATAAAGAAGCCAAGGAAAGATGGAAAAATCTCCAAAAGGCATCAAATTACAGATTAGACATTCTTATAATATGTCAACAAAAGTTAGATTTTATTTCCATCATTTACACTTTCAAAATAACAGAAAACAAAAAAATGGCGTCTGCAAAAGTTTGGGCACCCTGCAGAATTTATAGCATGCACTGCCCCCTTTGCAAAGCTGAGACATGCCAGTGTCATGGATTGTTCTCAATCATCGTCTGGGAAGATTAGGTGATGTCAATCTCAAAGGTTTTAAATGCCCAGACTCATCTGACCTTGCCCCAACAATCAGCACCATGGGTTCTTCTAAGCAGTTGTCTAGAAAACTGAAACTGAAAATAGTTGACGCTCACAAAGCTGGAGAACGCTATAAGAAGATAGCAAAGCGTTTTCAGATGTCAATATCCTCTGTTCGGAATGTAATTAAGAAATGGCAGTCATCAGGAACAGTGGAAGTTAAAGCAAGATCTGGAAGACCAAGAAAAATATCAGACAGAACAGCTCTCAGGATTGTGAGAAAAACAATTCAAAACCCACGTTTGACTGCACGATCCCTCCAGAAAGATCTGGCAGACACTGGAGTTGTGGTACACTATTCCACTATAAAGAGATACTTGTACAAATATGGTCTTCATGGAAGAGTCATCAGAAGAAAACCTCTTCTACATCCTCACCACAAAAATCATCGTTTGAACTTTGCAAATGAACATATAGACAAAGCCTGATGCATTTTGGAAACAAGTTCTGTGGACCGATGAGGTTAAAATTGAACTTTTTGGCCGGAATGAGCAAAGGTACGTTTGGAGAAGAAGGGGCACAGAATTTAATGAAAAGAACCTCTGTCCAACTGTTAAGCATGGGGTTGGATCAATCTAGCTTTGGGGTTGTGTTGCAGCCAGTGGCAGAGGGAACATCTCACCAGTAGAAGGAAAAATGGATTCAATAAAATTTCAGCAAATTTTGGATGGTAACTTGATGCCATCTGTGAAAAAGCTGAAGTTAAAGAGAGGATGGCTTCTACAAATGGATAATGATCCTAAACACACCTCGAAATCCACGGGGGATTACATCAAGAGGCGTAAACTGAAGGTTTTGCCATGGCCTTCACAATCTCCTGACCTCAACATAATTGAAAATCTATGGATAGACCTTAAAAGAGCAGTGCGTGACAGACAGCCCAGAAATCTCAAAGAACTGGAAGACTTTTGTAAGGAAGAATGGGCAAAGATACCTCAAACAAGAATTGAAAGACTCTTGGCTGGCTACAAAAAGCGTTTACAAGCTGTGATACTTGCCAAAGGGGGCAGTACAAGATATTAATTCTGCAGGGTGCCCAAACTTTTGCAGACGCCATTTTTTTGTTTTCTGTTATTTTGAAAGTGTAAATGATGGAAATAAAATCTAACTTTTGTTGACATATTATAAGAATGTCTAATCTGTAATTTGATGCCTTTTGGAGATTTTTCCATCTTTCCTTGGCTTCTTTATGCACATTAATACAAATTTTTAGCTGGGGTGCCCAAACTTTCGATCCCCACTGTATACACACACGTGATTTTGCACACCCGTGCCACCTGTAACAGTATTTCTGCTGTAGGGTGGATGGGAAGCGGTTAGAAAGGTAGTCGCAAGGAAACCACATGGCCTGTTTGACCTGTTTACGATTCCTGCACCCACAATCGCTCTGCGGGTTGAGTTCAGAGGCAGACTGACCATTTGGAAACTCGGGCACTGCTCGAGGGCCCAGGGTCAGTAGGGGGCCCCATGAGATGCCCCTGGTACCTTTTTCATAGGCTTTTTTGAGTTTGGGCAAGGACACAGGGGCCCCATGATCCCCTATTACCTGGGGGCCCCATAAGTTGTTAGTCCGCCCCTGGTTGAGATGTGTGGGGGTGCCATTCAAAATAAATAGCAGTCCCATGCATCTCACAAGAGCAGCGTGACTCGGGGGGGTGGTTGCGGGTGTGGGGACTGATGCGTTTCCCGAACCTGCAGCAAGAACCCACAGTGCTGCTTAGTGTGAACCTAGCCTTACAGTGCTTGCTGTGTTACTATACTTTGCGCAGCCTTTTTTCTCTCTGAATTAACCCAATGAATACGTTTGCATGTCCCTTTCTTTTAGTGCAGGTGTCTCCAAACTTCCTAAAGAAAGGGCCAGTTTACTGTCCTTCAGACATTATGGAGGCCAGACTGTGACCAGTGGAATTAAACAATGCCCAATGTTTGATATTAGGGGGAAAAAGTTGTTGGTGTCAGTGGGAGGAATATCGCCCTATTGTTGGTGTCAGTGGCAGGAATTATGCCCCATTGTTGATGTAGGTGGCAGAAATAATGCCTTAAGGGCCGATTAAAAGCAAGCAAAAGGCTGCATCCGGCCCCAGGGCCACAGTTTGGAGACCACTGCTTTTAGTGTAATCTTTGTCCTATGCAACGTGGAAATCCGGCGCTATTTCTGCTTTATTTCAGTTTTTCTGCAGACAATCAATGTTTGATTCCAAGTAACAAGATGATACTGATAATGAGTGGTGCCGATAACACAGCACATCACTCGAATTTCTAAATTTCCTTACAATAGCACAACTGAATCTTCGTGCATTTTGCTACTAGACTAAAAGTATTTAAAATGATAAAAGATAATTATATTGCACTTCTGTCTGCATGTGCGCCGCTGATTGTGTGGTGACAAGCTCTGTCAAAATGGTAACAGCTCAGACAAAGCAGCCAGAACACATGTTATTGTATAAAAAGAATGAAGGGAACTCGATATTCGCCTACCTCCCCTTCTGATGCTGTCACAGATGCTGACAATGCGTCGGGGAGCTTGATGTGTGCTGCTGTCACCAGTCAGAAGAGGACTGAATGGGGGTTCTGACCTGCTAAGGGAAAAATGTGATCAGCTATATTTAGGACATCATCTGTATTCAAGGTTAAAGTGATTATATATATACTCAGTGAAGTTACTGGCCTCAGATGATATACAGAGATCAAACAAATCCTCCTACAGAAGCTGTACCTGTTTATCTGCATCCCTTACTTCTCTACAACCATTCAAAGTCCAGAATTTATACAGCTTGTCTGAGCTTTTAGAAAACAGGGGCAGGGAGCTGAGCTCAGTGAGAGGAGCTAGAGAAGGGAAGGAACACCCCCCCTTCAAATAGCACACATGAACAGAGCTGAGGCTGTCAATCACAGGCTGTGTGCTGTGTGTCCCTCCTCTGTCACCTTTTTTCCCTATTGGTATCAGGAAAACTTGTCAGAAGTGACTCATGCTGATAGCAGAGGAATGAGGGAGTAGAGAGACATGACACTTAGTGGATTGAGACAAGTACACACTATAGAGAGATATGCTTTGTTCATATTTCATGTCTGAGGTTTACAACCACTTTAAAACTCGACTCTAGGCACAAGAAAAAAAAAATCTTTGCAGTGGGGCTGTCCACACTGCAAGGGTTAAATGTTCAATTTTGGATAGGGGTAGAGGAATAAGCTGTAATGCTTACCTTATTCCTCCCTTTGGCAGGGTCCCTAAACCTGTGCGGTAAGTCTCATGCACCCTCCTTTATAGGTTGCTCCCAGCACACTTACCTCCTTCACATACTATACAGGACTAATAACCCTGCATTGTGTGTGGTGGTGCCAAGGGACTGCCCACAGCCCATAGCAAAGGAGAGAAGAGGTTGATTAAGGTAAGTAATTCCTCTACCCCCTAAACGTATTGAGCATTTAACCCTTGCAGTGTAGATGGGGCTCACACCAAGGGCTTTTCTTTCCATTTTGGAGTTAGACTTTAATACTGACCCCTATTTTAAAGTATATGTATAGAAAAAAAATTTTTTTTTCTAGTTTTGGAGAAAGTAGGGAAGGATTCAAACCCATGTCAGTTTTTTAAGTCTGTATCCTGTTGAGAACTTTTCCTATCACTTTCTGTCCTATGGAGGCAACAGTAAGTGGAAGAAAATACCTCCAAAGTGAGGGGAAATCACCTCTTAACCACTTCCTGGCCACCTACCGCAGTTTTCCTGTGCCAGATCACATACATATATGTGATACAGCATTTCGGGGTAGGGGGCGCATGCGCCTGCCACCTCTTCTGTGTTGCAGATGCAACACCTCCTGCGCTTAGGGACCCATATCAGTAGAGGGCCGATAGACCAATAATACTAGAGTGTATAGAAGTTCGTCCAAGACCGATCAAAGGTTGTGCAGCTCCAACATGAAGCTGGGGATGCTCAATACAAACTGTAGTAAAGAACAAAAACAGAGTGCACCAACGTTGCGCATTACCTCAGTAAACAATTAGTTGATTTATTGATTTAGGAGATATACTCACAAAACTCAGAGCTCTGATGAAGAAAGGACCCCCCTTCAAAATGCGTCAGCGTCACTCTGAGAGTCTCCCCTTCCGATGAGATTTGCACGTGTCTCCTTATTGTAGGATTTGCTTTTGGATTATATATGCCTGTTTTATTACTACTTTTGTGAGTATATCTCCTAAATCAACTGTTTACTGAGGTAATGCGCAAGGTTGGTGCGCTCTGTTTTTGTTCTCTACTACACCTCTTCTGTGCTGTCATTCACCACACCACAAGCTGATCAGCAGGTCCCAGCCAATGATTTAAGGGTGGGACATGCTGATTGGCTTAGCGAATGACAGTTCAGAGTCCTGTGTTTACTGAGAACACAGGGCTCTGAATGGAGGGCAGCCACGTGCCTGTTTTTTTCTCCCTGCAAAGCAGGGACTGGGTGTATAAGACGACGCCCTAATTTTCCAGTTAAAACATAGGTTTTGTGCTATACTCGCCGTATAAGACTACCCCCCTTCCGAAGCAACACCATTTAAAAACATCAGATTTTTTAATTGAAATCATAAGTTTATGAATGACATCTTGTGATACATTTGTAAGACAGTCATCATATGGATCAAATTCCAAATCAGATGGTTACCGCTGGATGTTTGGTAATACGGTAGCTTCGGCTACATACAGTATACAGTATATATACAGCTCTCTGGATGTGCAGTAATGTACATACAGTATACCGTGCTGAGCCAAGCTGGCTCAAAACAAATGTCCCTATGACAGATGAATCTGTCAGCCCTCGGGATGTGTGGTATATACAGTATACTGAGCCAAGCTGTTTCGTACTGGTACGTCCCTACTGTAATCAACCTGCTGGATGTGTGTATGTACAGTAGCTGAGGCTACATACAGTATACGCTGGTCCAATCACGGCGAGCGATGTATTCTACTAATGAATACAAAGCCTGCTTGGATTGGCTGAGGTTGTGACATCATCAGCCCACCTCTCTGACTCAGCCAATCCGAGCAGGCTTTGTATTCATTAGTAGAATACATCACGCGCCGTGATTGGCCCAGTGTATACTGTATGTAGCCGCAGCTACCGTACATACACGCATCCAGAGGGCTGATTACAGTAGGGACGTACCGGTACGTTTTGAAACCGCTTGGCTCAGCGCAGTATACTGTATATACCGCACATCCAGCGGGCTGACAGATTAATCTGTCATAGGGACATTTGTTTTGAGCCAGCTTGGCTCAGCACGGTATACTGTATGTACAGTATTACACATCCAGCCAGCTTGACCCGAACAAACTCAAGGTTCACATTTTATACCCCACGTATAAGACGACCCTCAATTTTTGGGGTATATTTTTAAGTATAAAAAGTAGTCTTATACGCCAGAAAATACTGTATATAAAGTGCCAAGAAAAAACCTTCCGTACACTCACATAAGGTGGTTAGACACCAATTTTCATGGAATCATATTTTTTTATTTGCAATATTTTGCAATACGTGGAGTTGCCCTTTAAAAACAACTTTCAAGTTGGCATTCACTTGGTAAAGAATTCCATTCTTTTCAAAGCAGATTTAGTCATTTACTTTTAAAACTGAAACATGATATCATGAAGCCCCAACTTTGTTCTACTCTAATGACCCATAAGGCCACACCCATGTTTGTAAACCCCACCCTTTTGGAGGTCTAAGCCTGTAGACCGTGAAAATAGTTAAAGAAGGCAGTTGTGTACTTAGTAGGCCAATGTGCATGGAAAAGATTGTTCTGTGTAAACGTCAAATGTAATTATATACATCTTTAAAATCAAATCTTTGATTATCAGTGAACTATTTCATCTCTTGAAAAGGTTTCATTAAACCGAAGCAGTTTTTTACTTGATGTATGTGTTTCCCAGGGGAAATCAGCTCGCAGTGCAAAGCATTTCATTTGGGTTCTCCGACTTAACTTTCTGCCACACATTAGCAGAGAACTAGTATAACCCTACGGGCTGAATGTGCATGGCACTCTATTTAATCAGCATGAGTGGCACGCCATTATTATGACCTTAGGCTCTCACACAATCACTCTGGCAATTGTAATCTGAGGACCAGGCTGAGTTGATTTTGCTGATTTTCATGCATGTCATGATTTTTTTAACCAGTATGCTGCTAAGTTACTGGAATATGCCATTTCCTTTATTTTAACCACTTCAATACCAGGTACTTTCACCCCTTTCCTGCCCAGGCCAATTTTCACACTTTGAATGACAATTGTGCGGTCATGCAACACTGTACCCATATGACATTTTTATCATTTTGTTTCAAACAAATAGAGCTTTTCTGGGATTTTTTTTTTCTCAGAGAATAGGTACAGGAACTCCCCCCACCTTCATCCTTGTCTCCGCCCCTGCCCACCCCTGAGCACCATCCCTAGGTTCCACCTCCTACCCACCTCCCAGTATTGCCCACTTTAGAGAATACAGAACCAAGTATCATATTGGTGTGCTAGGTAATTTGGAATTTGTTAACGATAACAAAAAAATCAGTAAAATAGATCCCCTGTAGCAAGTAGCGATAGACCCCCCTCGGCAGCAATAGATCTCCCCAGCAACAATAGAACCCCAGAAGCAACAGCAGATCTCTAAACCCTCCAGCAGCCAGCAAAAATAGACCCCTCCCTCAATAGTAGAGCTCTCCCAGCAACAAATGATCCCCCAGAAACATTAGATCCCCCCACTCAAACATAGATTTCCTCCCAGCAACAATAGATCCCCTAGCATCAATAGACCCTCCTGCACACCCCAGCACCCCTTGCCATTGCATACATCCAGTTCAGTTCCTCCATGTTCCTGCTGGAAAAAAAAGCCCTGGAGCTTTGTTTTGGTGGCATTTAATCATCACTGGGTTTTCTATTTTTTTGCTAAACAAAAATTTTTGAAAAAAAACACGTTTTTCTTCGTTTCTGTTATAAAATTGTACATATAAATAATCTTTCTTCATAAATTTTCACAAATATATTCTCACACAAATGCGCTTCTGGAAGAATGGTCAAACCTTCCCATAGACACACTCCTAAACCTTGTGGATGGCCTTCCCAGAAGAGTTGAGGCTGTTATAGCTGCAAAGGGCGGGGCCAACTCAATATTGAACCCTACGGACTAAGACTGGGATGCCATTAAAGTTCATGTGCATGTAAAGTCAGGCATCCCAATACTTTTGGCAATATAGTGTATAAAGCTTGGATATACAGTACATGAAGGAAGCATTTGACTCTTTTTGAATCCTTTTCTTGACTCTCCTTGTCATTTCTTGAATTTCACATGTTGTATTTACTGAGGGTTGGCTATTGGACTAGCCTAAATGTATTCTGGTTTTATCGCTGGAATTGGTTATTGTGTTTTTTGTATGTTTCTTCCCTTTGAAAACCAAATAAAAACATATTGAACAATAAAGTGCATAGTATGTGGCCAGCTTAGGCCTGTGCTGTATAACTTTCTCTCTGACTGCTGTGTCAATGGTCAGATTTAAACTACCAACCTAGGCTTAAATGTTACTGATAGCTGTGAGTACTGACTTTTTTTTACATCAGACTTTCTCATGTGTGAGTAAGAAAGCCTTCTGTGGGTGTGTTTGGCTTGGGAATATTTTTCATGTATTACATATGGGCAAATAAAGGATTTCCAGATTGATGACAAAATGGCTGAAATAGTGCTTTGCCTGGAAGAAAATCAGATTCTGTGGGCAGGCAGGCTCTTCATTGCATTTCCAGGTAAAATTTTAAATTCTGAACTGAAGATGCCCTTTTAGGAAACCTGTCCAATTTGTAGCAAGATCACAGTGTTGAAGACAGGAGATTGAGCAATAAAGGCAGTCTACATAAAAATTAACGTATCCAATACTAATATTGGTAGAGGTATTTCAGTGGTTTATAAATATTTAAATATTTAATAAGTGATTGAACAGTACTGACTGGCATATTTAAGGCTTTGGATATCTTTATATATCCTTTTCCATCTTTATAAAGTTCCATTACTTTGTTACACAGGTATTTTGACATTTCTTGTGGTCCTTAAAAACAACCACACTGCCTTTTTCCAGAGCAGTCTGTATTTCTCCTGAAGTAACCTGTAAGTTTTTCTTTGTAACCTGAACAGTTAATCTGGCAGTTGTGGCTGCAATCTTTCTTGGTCTACCTGACCTTGGCTTGGTGTTAAGAGATTCCCGAATCTTCCACTTCTTAATAGGTGATTGAGCAGTACTGACTGGCATATTCAAGTTGTAGGATATCTTTTTCTATCCTTTTTCATCTATATAAAGTTCCATTACCTTGTTATGCAAGTCTTTTGACAGTTCTTTTCTGCTCCCCATGGTTCAGTATCTAGCCTGCTAAGTGCATCCACGTGAGAGCTAACAAAAACTAGGATCAGGAACAAGGTAGAGCAGTTGCAAGGCAGCAGGATACAAGGTACAGCATACAGAGCAGGAGCAGGAACATACACAGCATACCGGTTATCAGTATTAGGCAGCAAGCAAAGCAACACACTTGCACAAGGGAGACTAATAGGGGAGGACCTAAATACCCTCCCAGCAGCCAGCATCAAATGTAAACTGATTACTGGCTGCTGGGAAACACCAACCACCAGCCCTCAGCTCAGGAAATCACAGTGCCACCAGCAGGTGATTCAGATCCTGACACCAATATTATTACTGTTACTATTAAAAAAAAAAAAAAAAAACGATTAGTTTTACTGTTCATTTCCATATAACTCAACATCTCAGAGTTGGAAGACCATCAATTAAAACTGCAAATTCCAAAAACACATCTATTCCATATATGTAAAATAGAGGTTTGATTCCATGTCAATATCAGATCATAGGAGGCGAGTTTAAAAATAGAAACATATAAAAAAAATAAATGAACACGTTAATATTTTCTGCAATGCTCTATTACTTGCCAATTTCAAGTTGGTAACATCTCAGCTCAATGATCCATTTAAGGACCATTACTAGTCAGATTAGGCAGAGCAATAAAAATGCCAAGATAGCGCCTGATGGGAATATAAATTTGCCCCTGGATGTAGTTGACTGCTGAAAATATACATCATCATCAAGTCCTATGTTTTCAACTTCTCTTCTGTTTTGTTTCTCGTTTTTCAGCTCTTGACAAGCTTCACAGTTCCTAAAGGGCAACTCTAGTTGAACAGTTCATATCATAGGCACACATACTGTATAGAACCAGCTACCAGCAAAAGATCTATAAGGGTCCATGCACACTGGATTAAAAATCGCTGCTTCTACAGGAGTTTTGCGTTTTTCCTGTAGAAGCAGCTCAGTGTTATCCTATATGTCCATGTACATTAGGATGTTTAGATTCATATTTTAAGCTCAGTGTTTAGAGGCACTAAAAAGCACTAAATGCTCCTAAATGCTTTCAAATGCTTCTCAACATATAAAAGATAAATAAATGTTGCGCTAAGTGTGAGCAAAAAATATTATACAAATAAATAAAATAATAACTGATATGTGCACAGTGAAGTGCTCAAAATCCACAAGTGAAATCTATCACAGACAGTCCATGAATAGACCATAAGATGCTCAGAATCCACATAAGTAAAGTGAATCACAGACAGTCCTTATAGGTGAAAATCAATCCCCTGGATCTTGCAATCAGTGGTGAACATTCTTCATTCCATCAAAAACCACCAATGTGTATAGCTACCACCGTATTATCAAATCGGAGGCTTACCAGAACGTCAGACTCCTTCATTATAAGGGGTTCGAATATGCTCAGTATAGGTATTATTCCATCTAGACTCATGGGCTTTATCTGGGACCCAATGTTCCGCTCAGATACCGCCAAGCCTTTCCGATGTTAGGAATCAAGATTGGCTCATGCAAAATAAAGAGGTGCCTCTCATAGTGCAGTACAACCAACTACTTTATTTAGACAGAATTGCACTTACAAAACGCTGAAGATAAAAAAGCATTGATCGTTACACATGGGTGTTCCAAGATGGCGGACAACGCCACGACATCAGAAGGGAGGCTCCCTTCTGACGTCATCGTGTTGTCCGCCATCTTGGAGCATGGGCTCAACTTTGGAGGAGCATCATTGTCCACCAAGGCTGCTTTCATTCAAACGCTTCCTCCTTTCTACATGGGGATCAGGAAAATTTGAAGTTACAACTGACAACTTACAAGGAATATAACATTGTTTGTGAATGTAGTTCCATTTGCAAGTGGTTACAAGATAATTTCTGTACTTGGAGAAAAAGTTCTCAGCTTGAAAAATAAAAATGTTTGCAGCCACCACATCTGAGGACTCAATATATTACATTTTTGTTTTTGATTTCAGATATCCTGTAAGAAACTTTGCCCTTCGAGGGCTATAAAACCGATTCTCCTGCTAGCTGAACCCCCTATCCACAGGCACTAACCTTTGACGCACTTTCCTGTTTTTCCATTGCTCTCCAAGCCTTTGTATATTAACTGTTTTTCCTGGGTATAGAGAAGTGACTTCCTATGATGCCTCCCCATAGCTACACTACCTCCCACGTGAGTCCATCTGTAAGCTTGTCCCATCTCTCAAAATAAAACCTTTACACAAGTGCAAAGACTTAAGCCAGCCATAGATGGATCAAATTCTGTCCAGTTCAGCAGGGACCAGCCAAGATTTGATCCATCTACGGGCAGGCTGGTTGTACTAAAGTTAATCCATTGATCAACTTCAGTACAACCAGCCTGTTGGATGTTTTGTTGGTGATTACTGCTGGCGGGTATGGCTGCTAGCAGTGGTCATTGTGCACTGCTGGCAGGGAAGGCTCCCTTCAATCCCCACCGGCAGAACACAATAGTGCTACAAGAGGGATACACGGTCAGTGTTGATGGGGGAATCAAGCCATTTTCTTTCTTTCCACCTGTAGTGGAAGGAAAGAAAGTAGTATCATCTATGGCTTGCCATACCTCCAATCATTCAGTGATTTTGGCAGCTGTCATAGATTCTAGACCTCTGCTCACATGTCTAATGAAAGAACGTTCCAAGAAAACAAAGACTATATAAGTGTAGGTCATCAGCAGACACAAAATGCATACGGTTGCACTTTATGTGCTGACCTATGCTGAAAGGTTGCTTTATGCAGGAATCTCCATTCATCACTGAGAATGCTGAAGGTCCTCTAACAATCAATGAGGGCTTTCAAAGTTTGAGCAGGATTGTGGTATGAAGAGAACCAGTCACATGTGCACTTATGCAAAACCATGGATACTTATTCCTAACTTATTACAATTCCAAATTATTCAATTTTGCAGATCTATGTACTGTATGAAATATTTATTTTTCTTACTACAGTGGCTATAAAATAATCACATTGTGTTGCTTTGCAGCCTGAAATGAAGACAGATGCAGTTGTTTTGTTTTATCTAGCTGTATTTACTGTATTTATACCCTAGTTACATCAAACCCAACTTTGAAATCATGCGACTTACAGTGAAGTTGCACAATTTCAAAGTCGGATGACATGCCGATTTCAGGTAACACCGATGTCTATGTAAATCGCACCATAAGTAGTGTTTGTACTACATTAGAAATCAGTGCAACTCCAACCAAGTCAGAACCGCACCGATATGACCGGTCTAATTGCGGACAACAGGATGCAACTTGCCATGCGATTTGAATCCAGTCTGACCGGGGACTTACTGTATTTACTTAGTGCAACTTATGACATCTAAGTGAAAGATATAACACCAACAAGTCAGAAAAAAAAATCAAAAGCAGAATCACTGAGTTGGAAAAAGGATCACCCCCTTGTGTTAATATTTTATTGAACCACCTTTTGCTTTAATTCCAGCCTTTAGTCTGTTGGGATATGTCTCTACTAGCTCTGCACATCTAGACTTTGCAATGTTTGCCAACCCTTCTTTGCTGATTGATTAACATATTTTTACATTTTTGTGTTTCTGTTTGATGATGTCTTTGATTGTCAGACACATATATTTTAATTCTTTGATAGTGAAATATTTGTTCCCCTCTCAGTATCTTTTAGCCTATTTGGATGTGCTTTATTAGAGGTACTTTATCTATATTGCATTTTTATATACTGTATATAAGAACTATACTTTTAACAGTGGCTTTTGGCATGTTGTTAGTCAAGAACTGGATCTTTAACCACTATGTTGTTCATCCTTATCCAAAGGTGGTTGTTACTGACCCAAGCTAAGATATAACTTATTTAAGAGGTGCTATATGATATTTCACCTCTAGACCCTTGTGGATACAACGACAGATCAGGAGGGGAAAGAATGCAAGGGAAACGGAGAGTGATCTCTATTGATTAGATAACATGCAACCTACATCCAATTCTCCCTAGCCGTCATTCATGCATTGTATAGATTTCTGCAGTTAAAGAAAGCATCACTTAAACTCCAAGAGAGTATTCAGGGTTATTTATTTTAGAACTGTAACCTAATAGAGCAACTGAAAGCATAGAGTAAGAAGAAAAGACATTACAATTAGTGCTTAGGTCAGCAGATTTTTAAATGTTCTCCAAGTGGCAAACTGTATATCAGGCATTCCATAAAGCATCCTTACAGAACATCAAGGAAATTCAGAAAATGGTAGCAGAGGTGTGGGAATCAGAGTCACAGAATGAATGAATCAGAAGCAGAGAGACTCTTGCATTGCAAGATTACAGGTACATCCTCCTCGCCAGCTAGCAAAACAATTTACAGCACAAAAGTGACATCATCAGATTTCACTCAGAATCTTATGAGATGAACAATCAGAGGCAGCACTTCTTTGGTTGATCTCACACTGCAGATATACAGCTATGAATCTACTGAATAGGAATGACTAGATATTGGAAGTGCACTGCTATTTTTAAGAGAAGTTTAAGACAAAATGAACATTTTTTAAGGTACTGTTTAAGCACATTTAATATTTCTAGAAGTTCTTTATAACACATGTAGCGTTACCTGTGGAGGAATTGTCTTGTGATTTCACTGCACACCTAACAATGACACGCCTTGCTCACCCAGCACTTACTGACACACCTTGATATATTTCAATGAATTTATTAGGCCAGGTATAGCCTAAATGAAGAGAGGCTTAGTGTATAGAAATAAGCAATAAGACAATAACGTTACTATTGGAGATATGATTAAAGCTGTAGTGAACTCAACTTGTTGTCTTATGCCTACAGGTAAACCTAAAATAAGGTCTTGTTTGGGAGATATTTACATAGGTGGCAGCCAGAGACGTTACCAGCACCTGCACACTATTATTATTATTATTATGCAGTATTTATAAAGCACCAACAGTTCACTCAGTGCTATGCTCTCAATGGATGGCAAGCAGACCATTGAGAAAGCTGTGCTATAGCCGTGATTCCCGCACACATACGTGGGAGTGACATCATTGTGCATTGACCATTCAAACGGCTGGAGCCTGCAAACCCAAAAGGAAAACCGGGTGAAGATGGATTCCCTGTCAGTAGTGACAATGTGCCAATGGAAAGATCAGTTTTTTAGGTAAGGCTGTCATAATGTACTATTATGCATCGCATATTAGAACAAAATAACATTACCCTGTGGAGGACCAGGTTTTTTGGGGGGTTTTTAATGCAGTTTACTACCTTTTTAAACACCCACAGTATTATATCCATAATTAGGAGAACTGAATTGCTTTCACCTAGCAATCGTATATAAAGGCAGTCCTAACTTGCTATACCAGTCCTCGTTTTATCCCACTGGCAAGTGAATGATGAAAAAGTAAACAAACGTTGGCCGGCAAAGTTTGAACTCTTGAAGAAAGCACAACAACTGTCTCCTATCAGACCCAAGGCCTGAGTCTCAGGACATGTGCTCTGATTCAGTAAAAGTCAAGTGCAGGTCAGACAGGGACAGACGTTGCTATGATCTCTCTCTTTCAGTCCTGTTCTCACTCGATTGTGGTCAGCTATGGCAAGGATTCATTTATAAAGCAGCAGGAATTCAGAAGTCTCTAACGGCAAGTCTTTGGTGGGGTCTTTTTGCATAGGTCTCAGCTCTCTGCGCAGTTAGTCCCCTGTTAGAATGCTGGACTATGTAGACACAACAGCACATCGCAGTCCCTGGTGGTAGGAGACTGACAGAGTGTCTCTATTACAGCATGTGTCCAAGCAGCTAATGTCTCTCTTCTCGTTCTCAGTAGCAGCCTGTCTCTTAGCGGCCCTGAAAACTGGCTCCAGGCTTACAGCAGTACAGTTCAGATCAGCAAAGGCAGCCCTTGGAGCACAGGCTCCCAACACACAGCAGCAAACAGGTGCAGCACAGATCCCAGTACTCACTGTAATAAGTCCCTGCATTCTCTGTCCTTCTACCATGCAGTTTGATCTCCCCAGGATCAGTTGCCTGTGACCTTTCTGGGCCAGCCTGCATCCCCCTTCATTGCAGCTTTGTGGTACTCTCTTTCAGCTGCTTAGCCCAGGAAAAATGGTTGCAGCAGCACAGGTTCCTCACAGTGACTTCCTCCCTTCATGCTTCAGGCTGGTGGCACAACCGAGCTCCCTTTCCCTAGCAGCCCACTTCACTGTCTCCTTGGTCTCTCTTACTTTAGCTAATCAATGTCCTCCACATCCATCCAAGATGGGTGCCCCCTGCACTGGAGATACTCCATAGCTGAGCATTGCAAAGTGGTCTCCTTGAAGATGGCTGCTGCACTTCTACATTAATGAATATGCAGTTTATCCCTGTCCATACTGAAGAAGGATAATACGACAGCAACAAAGGAAGACATTCCCCAACAGGTATCATCTACAGTCCAGGTTACACATAGCAAATGTTCTGTTTTTGAGTTGAAGCCACTTTACCTGCACTCTAGGTAGAGGAATTGACTATGCTATCCAACAGGGTGTATTATTCTCAAGACTGGCAAAAAAAAAATCACAAATCCTTTGGCTGACAACAAAGCTCACATACAGGATATACATTTCATCTATTGTATATACTGTATGTAGCTGTGTTTTAAACTTTGATGTGTAACTCCGTGTGTTGAGAAAAAAACAATCCCCTCTGGGTGATATATGTACTTTGCAGGGATTTTAACAAACTTTGTAGCAGATTTCTACCGTTTTCTGTTCTAAAGGTAATCGGTTTTTTCTAGTATATCCTTGAGGACTGATTCCTGAATGCAAAGATCTGCACTCATTAATAATGACCTGGTGCATTCTCAGTGTTCTAAAGAGGAAAGTTGCATGTTCAGTATCCCTATAAACGGAATAAACCCTTAGGGAGAATCTCAACAAAAATGACATTCTTGTTGCAGAGGATGTCTATAAATTTACTTGTATCTTAGTGCAGACATCTGAAAAAATAAGTAAGCCAATTACACAAGTAGGAAACGACATTTCTGTGAGCATTCTGTACGCCAACTGTGCACAGAACACCCACATGAATGTTATTTCCTGCTTGTGTGATTGGCTCACTGGTTTTCTAATCCAATTCTATACAACATGACAACCTGGAGGCATTCTGTGCACCAATTGTAATGAACCCTTAGGGAGTATTTCACCAAAAATTAAATTCCTATTGCAGAGGGTGCCTATAATTTTACTTGTATAGTAGTACAGACAGCTGAGAAAATCAGTTTGCACTTCACACAAGTAGAAAATTAGATTTGTGGGGGTGGAGAGGGTGTTCTGTACACCACATATATAGAATGCCCCCAGAGATGTAACTTCCTGCTTGTGTGATTGTCTCACTGATTTTCTAGTCTAATTCAATACAATACTGCAGTCACCTGAAGGCGCTCTTAACACCAAAGGTATATAGAATGCCTCTTGGTTGCCATATTGTAGTTTTAGAAAATGACAGATTCAAATGTAAGGCTTGGTTCACACTGCTGCAACCCCAAAGTCGTGCAACTTCCAGTGCAACTTTGCATTGCGACTTGATGGGACTCCAACTGACTTTGCTGTTTTGCTGCTTTACTGTTATAGGTCGGGCCGGCTGCGCAGAATCACGTATAGATGCATGATTCTGCTTCTCCGGGCAGGGGGAGCGCATGCGCCAGCCTACCCACATTGCCACTGGCTACTTTACCTACCAATCAGCGGGTCCCGGCCAATGATTCACGGCCGGCACCCGCCAATCATTAGAGCAAGTGACAGGAGAGAGGTCTGTGTTGGTAAATAAAGCGTACCTGTAGGTAAAATGAATATCTCCTAAAAGTGCACCATTTAGGAGATATTGTAGTGAGTGGCAGTCAGTGACATCACCGGCGCATGTGATCTGAAGGAGCAGCATATCCATGCCGTTCCTTCAGAGCTCTGTGCCACAGTTGTAGCTCCTGCACGCATGTGTGGGAGTGACGTCATCATGGCATTTGTAACTTAAACATTGCAGTCTGTGGCACTCATGTCCAGGGGTGGACTGACTATTTGGAAACTCGGGCACTGCCCTCGGGCTTGGGCTCTGTAGGGTGCCCCATGAGATGCCCCTGGTACCTTTTTCATAGGCTTTTTTGAGTTTGGGCAAGGACACAGGGGCCCCATGATCCCCTATTGCCCGGGGCCCCATGAGTTGTCAGTCCGCCCCTGCTCATGTCACACCAAAGACACAGAAAAGTAGTGCAGGGACTATTTTTTTTGGTGCTGCTTGAGTCGCATCAATTAAGTTTGCACCCATTGAAATGAATGTGTTTTTACTAGTGTAATACTACCCCCTTGGGGGTTGCTGTTGATTTGGATCCCCTTGCACAGCCAGGCAATCTGCATTCTTCACACAAGCTTGCATTCAAAGTTAGAAATCAGCTATTGAGCTTTTGTTTTGTTTTTTATTGAGGGGATTTAAACCTGGAATAGGGTAAGGGGGGTATAGGATACCCAAGGAAACCGACAACTGAGGACAAACTTCCTAGAACTATCCACAAGCTTCTTTTCTGCAACACAATCTCTGTTGGAAAGCTAGCCAGCATCTCCACGATTTACCACCCCAGGCCCTAGGTGAAATTCTCCCCTTCGCCCAGCAATCTGGAGGTCTCGTCCTGAGCGGAGGATCTGGCTCCTGTCCATTTAAATAGGTGAACAGTCACTAGTATGGCGCTAATCTGGTTTCCCACCAGAGTGCTCCTTCCCCTATCTGCCCAGGGAAAATAGGTGTATTTACTCAGATCCTCTCCTGTACTGCTTGCGGGTTGGCTGCTACTACCAGGCTGATCAGCTGGGCTGCTCCTTCTCTGCCATACAGCTGGTCCTAACTCATGGGGCCAGTGAGTTCCAAGTTTTCCTCCTTTTCAGCTACAAGCTCACAGACAAGCTCCATCCTACTAGGCCTTCTGGCAGCCTTCTTCCTCACAGCCTAATGTCTTCCTCTCAACTGTCCACACTCCCCACTCCTGCCACTGAGCAGGCTCCAACGCTCTTAAGGTAGTCCCAGCCCCTTACCAATCCTTCTGTTGGAGATTGGCTGAGGTTCCTCAAACGTGGAGCCAGCCACTCCTCAGATTCACCCTCTGCCTCCAAGGCCTTCCTCCAAAATCCTCAGAGCAGGGGAAAATTCCAGAGGGGCTGGCCTACAGAGCCTCTCAGCCCTGACCACAATTTGACCCCTCTGGCTTTTACACCTGATCAGGGGCAGTCTGACAACTCATGGGGCCCCGGGCAATAGGGGATCATGGGGCCCCTGTGTTCTTGCCCAAAATTCAAAAAAGCCTATGAAAAAGGTACCAGGGGCATCTTATGGGGCCCCCTACTGACCCCGGGCCCTTGGGCAGTGCCTGAGTTTCCAAATGGTCAGTCCGCCCCTGCACCTGATACAACTCCTGTCTAACCATTAGGATATAGCTCCCCCTAGCTAAACTAGGAAGGTGCTACACTAGTCTTGCAACCTTCTGTGTCACTGGTCAGAGCAAGTCGCACCAGAAGTTGCAGCAGTGTAAATCAGGGCTAAGGCTTGGTTCACATTGGATGTGATTTAAAATTGCGTGTTTTGTTTGCGATTTCACCGCATTTTCTGAAGATTTCCCAATGATTTCTTGCATTTTTCATTGCGATTTCTATCGTAGTCTATATGTGAAATTGCAACAAACTGCAGAAAAAGTAATACAAGAACTACTTTTGAAATCACGCTGCAGCAAATCGCGTATGTTAAGACACTCACACTCACATTTATTAGATCCAATTTCAGGTACGATTCCAATTCCCAAATCTCACCTGAAATCGAAGGAGTGTGAACCAGCCCTGAAGGTCATTTTAATAACATTCAATTACAAAATGGCCTGCGTAGCAATTTTACATGATGTATTATTTTATAAATCGAAATGGAATTCCCCTGTAACACACTTTGAAAAAAAAAGTACATTTAGCACAGATCAAGTTTAAGATTTGCATTTAGAAAATGGTAACAATGCTTTAGGACTAGGATTAGGACTTGAGACATATAAAACCCCCCTCCCCTCATCTTCAGTAAGGTGGAATTTTAGCAACCATCTTCCTGAAAAGCAGATGCTTCAGCAGGCAAAGTTGAACCCTCTGAGCTCATCACACACAAAAGTGATCCTGAGCAGGTGTGACAAACAGCAAGGAGACACATCTGGTATGGCTAGAGTTCATTTTGTGCCTCCATCGCACTAAGGCCTGGAATGATATCACAATGGCTACTGTTTTGTCGTATCAGCTGCACCTTTTGGCTGTCTGATCTGTGACCTGAATAAACTTGATTCTCCCCTTGTTTTATATCTAAGTGTATTTATGAAGAAGTGTCCCCAATTTTATGAAGAAATCCATGTGAAACATTACACGCTATCAGATTTTAGTATTCAGCAGAAATCCGCTCTCAGGGTCCACACAAGACTGCTCAAGTAAGCATTTTTAATGCAAAGTAAAGGTCACATTGCTAGAGTCTGCTTTCATTAATCCTTTGTGCCCTTAAAGCAGATAGGATTGTAGCAGGAAGAAAAAAAATGATTAAAAATGAAAGCCCTTGAAATTCATGAAAGAGAACAGTTTAAATGTTTTTTGGTCCGTGTGCTTAATTTTAACAGCTGGGCCGTTTAGCGCTTTATTTTTTCTCACTGCACAATCTTCATGACAGCATTGCACATACTCGGTTTGTTTGCAGCCATATCTTCACTGTTTGGTGGTGTTGGTTTTGTAGGGAAAAATGACATGGGATGTAGAGGGGACAACTGCTGCCAGGCACCTGCAGGTCTGGAGACCCAAAAGTAGCTGTTACTCCTCCATAATAATATATACTAGTTGTGTGCTTAAATTATATTCTGTACTTATTATTATTTTTTTTATTTGCATGTTTTTCTTTGAGCATCTGCTAGGCGGTACCATATACGATACTGTACCATGGTCTCAGGTCTTTTCTAGTTTACGGAAACCATAGGTTGGGGTTGAATTATACTTTGCATGTGATTTATACAGTAAATAATTCAAGTTAAGCTGAAGTAAAGGAAATGCATACAGGTCTTGGGTCTTCCCCAGCCTGTAACTGGACAGTGAAAAGAGAAGCAGCACATTGTTCAGCTCAGCTGTCTGTCACCCTGCTCTCTTCTCTTATCAGTATATTCTCTGTTAGGGTATGAACACTGCCGTGCAACTGATTGGCTCCTTGTGCTACTTTGCCCTCTCTCTCTATATTGTACAAGGACTGCAAGAGGCTGATCTCAAAGTACAACTAAAGCCGCTTTTAGATGGGGTGGACCTGTCAGCGGATCTCTCCACTGATCCCCGCTAAGCAAATGGATGACAGGTCTGTGTCCACTCCACTGCTGCAGAGTGGACACAGACACAGTTCACTGTTTTCTATGGGACAGTCGGATGGAAATGTACTTTTTCCGTCTGACCGCACGTCCATAGAGGGCTATGGATTGTCTGGAAGAAGCCATCCGAGGATGACTACACTGAAGTCATAAAGGGATGGACATGGTCAGCAACAATACTCAGGACGTGGCATTTAAGCATTCCTCAGTTGGTACTAAGGGGCCCAAAGTGTGCCAAGAAAATATCCCCCACACCATTACACCACCACCAGTAGCCTGAACCTTTGATACAAGGCAAGATGGATCCATGCTTTCATGTTATTCTGACCCTGATATCTGAATGTTGCAGCTGAAATCGAGCCTCATCAGACCAGGCAATGCTTTTCCAGTCTTATCTTGTTCAATTTTGGTGAGCCTGTGCGAATTGTTTCCTGTTCTTCGCTAACAGGAGTGGCACCCAATGTGGTCTTCTGCTGCTGTAGGCCATCTGCTTCAAGGTTCAATGTGTTGTGCACTCAGAGATGGTATTCTGCATACCTTGGTTGTAACAAGTGGTTATTTGATAATAAAAGAGTGAGCTCTAATCCAAAAAAAGCAGCTAAGCACTCTAAGCAACCAAAAAATACTTAAACAGAGTAATATCAACAAAAGTGCAGCGCTAGATAATAAAGTCTGAAAGAAAGTCCACTAAAGTCTATTCATAAAAACGTGCCAGATGACAAGTAGAGAATCAATGGTGGCGGTCTGTGAAGAAAAGCAGAAACGCACACTCACCAGAAGACAGATGTAAGTAAGCGGTATGCATCAAAGCCCATAGCTCCTCAATCAAGGAGAGAACTGGTCCGGTCAAAGTGGGTTGATCTTCCCTTAAGGATGCAGTGCTAATCCAAAGCAGATCCAGGTAGCCAGAGGTCTCCTACAGCTGGATGGATGGAAGGGGTCTCCTGCTTAAAGGAAGGGGTCTTCCTCCTCTTGGCAAAGGCTTGAATTCTCAGTAACGGACTCTGCAAAAAGGTACTCCTCTCGAGTGTGTCACCCCAGAGGCTCTAGACTTGCATATCCTGTTAGAGTCCTTGTGTGAGCAGAGCAGTGTGTTCTGCACACGTGCAGTGCTGTCTGCCTGCCTCTAGTGGTGGCCCGGGCTGTCGGCTTGTATTTTCCTGGCAGCGATGCTCCTGTGTGCGAGGCTTCGGGCTGGGGTGACACACTCGAGAGGAGTACCTTTTTGCAGAGTCCATTACTGAGAATTCAGGCCTTTACCAAGAGGAGGAAGACCCCTCCCTTTAAGCAGGAGACCCCTTCCATCCATCCAGCTGTAGGAGACCTCTGGCTACCTGGATCTGCTTTGGATTAGCACTGCATCCTTAAGGGAAGATCAACCCACTTTGACCGGACCAGTTCTCTCCTTGATTGAGGAGCTATGGGCTTTGATGCATACCGCTTACTTACATCTGTCTTCTGGTGAGTGAGCATTTCTGCTTTTCTTCACGGACCGCCACCATTGATTTTCTACTTGTCATCTGGCACGTTTTTATGAATAGACTTTAGTGGACTTTCTTTCAGACTTTATTATCTAGCGCTGCACTTTTGTTGATATTAAGTGGTTATTTGAGTTACTGTTGCCTTTCTATCATCTCAAACCAGTCTGCCCATTCTCCTCTGACCTCTGGCATCAACAAGGCATTTTTGTCCACACAACTGCCACTCAATGGATATTTTCTTTTTTTTGGGGCCATTCTCTGTAAACCCTAGAGATGTTTGTGCATATAAATCCCAGTAGATGAGCAGTTGTTTAAATACTCAGACCAGCCCATCTGGCACCAACAACCATGCCACGTTCAAAGTCGCTTAAATTCCCTTTCTTCCCCATTCTAACGCTCGGTTTGAAATTCACCCGGTCATCTTCACCACGTCTAGATGCCTAAATGCATTGAGTTGCTGCCATGTGATTGGCTGATTAGCAATTTGTGTTACTAAGCAATTGAACAGGTACCTAATAAAGTGGCCTGTGACTGTATGTATGTATATATATATATATATATATATATAATTATATTACTCCATAATTTTATTATACACCCTTGCCCCTCTCTCTCTATATATATATACTGTATATATATATATATATATATGTGTGTATATATATATATACATTTCCTCTATTTTATATATATATACTGTACATAAGTTATTGCGTTACATCCTTTCCCTATGCATTGAGTGAACCATGGGACAATCACTCTAAAAAAAGATTACACTTATTTGCATTACCGATACAAACAGCCTGAGATCACACACATTTTGTGTGCATTACTTCCTCCTCCTATATTTTACTGTCCATTTAGGATGGAAAAATATATCTATAAGCAGGGAATATATTACTTCTAAATTGTATATTGTGTTTGCACACAGCAGGTTGCCTTGCAATACATCCATACTTCAGGTCTCCATGTGTGCTGGGGGCATAAATTTACTCAGCAATAAAACCACTGGAATATGGACGTAACCCATCGATCAGAGCAGCTCAGCATCTGTCCCTATCAACGTATGTGAATACAAAAGTGCTCGCTGCTATCAAAATGCTCCCCTGTCAAAGCAAGAATAATATATGTTCTAGTGTATAAATAATGTTTACACTTTTTTTTGTCTTCAGAAAGACTCTCCATCAGCAATATGAAAGGAAAATTTGCTACACTTGTACTAAATTTCCCTCGGGGGTATAAAATATGGTTTTGTTTCTGAGGGCAATCTAGTAAGAGCGGCACAAGGTATTGATGTTTGACATCCTCCCGGCTTGTCCCGCCACTAAGCACTCTTTAAGTGAAAAGTTACAAGTTTCTGGTTAAATTGAATTTCTCTCCTTTTTGTCTTACAATTTATTGTGCTGCTGCAATTTTTATAACTTGGTAAAAAACTTGCTGCGGCATCATCTGTACAAGTGAAAGGCCATCTAATATCGAACAGGTTTTTCTTTCTGAGCCGCCAGTGCCTCCATCTGAAGACAGATAACTTGTGTCATTTTGGTTTCATAACATCCATGTTTTTTATTTGTTGGCCACTTACACTATTACTTTCACAAAACCGGATTCAGGTCAGAATGCAATAAACAATTTTCTAAGTTTTAAAAAAGAACTTATAAAATCAACACTATTCTGTAGCATGGGAACAATTTGTACCTTTTCCAATAGGAATTGAATTCTGGAAGCTATGCCTAAAAAGAGGCAGGCAAAGGACTAAGGCCTAATCACCTGTATCGCCTGTTGTCTCTCTGCATCTGATTTTTTCCCCATTATGGACTTACCATGTCTTGTTCTACACTGTCTTTGTGTGGAGGCAGCCATCTTGATAGAGGCAGGGCTCTATTCCTCATGTCAATGCTTGCAGTAAGGAGAATAGTGAGCAGCACAGTAGTGACATCACCAAATCTATGGGAGGAGGTAAAAAGGTCATTGGTGAAATGAATGTCAGAGGTGCTCGGCATGTAAAATGTACATTAGTGAAAAAAATAGCAGAGGTGTGGTGTGTCTAAGGATGGGTCATAGTCATCAAGTTAGATGAACATCAGATAACTTTATTTCACCAAAAGACTTGCTTCATACGGACACTGGAAGAGAAAAACGAGAAATGTCAAACATTTGTGTATCACCATAAACTGAGGAAGTGGCAGGTTATAGCCATGAAATATGTATTTCAGTGAAATAAAGCTAACTTGATTACTCCGACCCATCCTTAGACACACCACACCTCTGCTATTTGTTTCACCAATGTGCATTTTACACCATCCCATCCTACCAGTACAATACCCACTTTAGAACCCATAGAGGATTGAGGATTGGAACCCCTACAGGAGTGATCAATTTCACCCAACGTGGATCCAGGGCTCCTTCTCCACTTGCATTCACTAAAGATTGTATGGTTCAACCCACCTGGGTCACTGCTACATCACCAGATGTAAGTCATGTTTTCTTATCTTTTTTTCATTTCTCTTAATTAAGGAAATAGCTACATTTAGATGTATACTACACTACAAGAACTCTCCCTCCTCTCCCTTCTATTTTTGTGGTGGATATCTTGGGCCTTTTAATGGATCTGCAATCTGCTTTTTTGGTCTGGCTCCTCAGACCTTTGAGAACCACCACAACTTGAATTCCCGACCATCAAATCTCAGTCCAAAATGCATGGCAGTAACAGCCAGAAGCAGCATAGCCATAGATCTCAGACTGTAGATACATAGTTATGAGGATGAGGCAAGGAGAGCCTAGGCACCCTCACATACCAGGAAGTCATAAGAACTTCACCTACGCCTGCCAGGACTGTTATAGCTATTCTGCTGTAAGCTTCCTGACCATGGTTTCACAGGTTTCATAGTGAATTATCTATCACAGTTAATGAAGAATGCTATTCAGAAAGAATCACCTGGACTATTTAGCTTGCAGCCTGTCTCTGACTGTGATAGTGTGGCTGATAGCAGGGAGAAAGTAAGGAGAATCTGGGTTCTAAAAGTTCTTCCAAATCTTGGTTAGTTGGCAGCTATAATTCTGCTCAGTGAATTGTAACTGTGAGGGTAGAACATTTGTTTTGGTGGTGCATTTATCATTCTGGGCCTCCAGTGTGGGTCCTTCTGTATTCCCTTTGGTCGTCTGCCTTTGTTAAGAGCCTGACTATTATTTTCTGATTGTCCAGCTTCAGCCTTTGCCTGTATTAAGAGTCTGCATTAATTCCTCCGAGTCTTATCATTGCTTGTTCTATAAACTTCAGTTTGTTACTTCACTTAAGTTGTCAGCAGCAAGGCAAACCATAATTTGGTAGCACCAAACAATGAAGCCTATACTACATTCCTTTCTGGAAGACACTGGTCAAGCTTAAATGTTTTGTAGACCATGTTCTGGAGAAGCCCACACCTTTTAATGGTGAAAGAGAACCATTTTGTTCCCCATGTGACCTGTAAGGTTAGGATATCCTACATTAGGTCCAGTCTTCCACATTTGACTACATGTACAAGCTTAAATATATGGACATCTTTTCTTTGATTTGGTCAAGACTTTAGGACCTCCATTTTTTTTATTTATATGTGGTGAGTGGTGCAGAATGCTCAGTGGTGTTTTCTTTTTACTGATGGTATTATTTAACAAACTCAACTTTTGTCTTCAATATGTTGAGTAATTTTAGTGAGAAAACTGCCAGCCTCATTACATAAAACAGACAGAAGGCTGGTCAGGGCCTCTCCTCACTTTAATAGGGTGTGAGTAAATATATGTTTTCGTCTGGCGCATCTTAGGAGATCCATGCTGTCGGTGACACTTTATTGTTTATAGTAAGGAAAACATATGGCAGACTCTTCGCATTCCTAGTGAACCAATGTACAGTTTATAAATACAGAATTTATTCTCCAAAGGACACTATCGTATTTGTGGATGTCTTTCTTAAATTACTACAACACATAACTTGAAATCAGATCTGTTTGGAATGAAATATTCATGTACATATGGGGCTATTCTACTAGTTAAAGTTCTAATTTTTTTATTGATACAGTCATGTGGAGGGATTGGGCTGGGTGGAAGGGGACCATTTACCCCTTGGGATGCATATGTTGGGCTGGTGAACCTGAGTAAAGATCAGCAAAACTTATACTTCATGCTGATTGCAAATCTCTAGCTCTGTAGATGACATATCCATAGAGACTACTTCTTCCTCTGCAGCATGCTGGCAGGAAACAGACTTTTCTCAGGCTGTGGCTGTTTTCTAAAGAAAACAAACTTTAAGGCTCCGTTCACACTAGGTTTTTTTAAACCGCTGGCAGAATCGCTGCGCGGCAAACGCACAATGACCACGCAAACATAATCGCGGGACGTGCAACGCCCAAAAAAGGTTCTGCGATTTGAAAAAACCTAGTGTGAACGGGGTCTAAGACTTTAAACACCTTTTGTTTTTATACACCTGTTGAGTATTTAACTAATTGAAAATGAAAGTTTAGTTAGCATTTTCTTTTTTGGCTTCCATGGGGAAAATGTAGACATATAACATTTAGTTTTCTTTTAGATTTTTGTAGTTGACTGCTGATAACTGTAAACAATGTTCTAAAAGCTCCTTGAGGGCAGGGACTGATGTGAATGTATAATATACTGTATATGTGTAAAACGCTGTGTAAATTGACAGTGCTATAATAGTACCTGTAATAAATAAATAAACTAATACATAAAATATAGTTTAGGCATTGGGACAGAAGTCTGAACATCTTCTTTTGGACTATATAGGGATTTCAAAATCCAGTACAAGTGTTTGAAAAGAAAATACATATTTTAAACCTGAAGACATATTTTTTTTTTTAAATTCTAGGCAACGTGCTATAAAGCCACATCAGAAGGCAATCTCCACAGAGTTTTGCTTTACAACAATGATAGTTTTTATTTAATAATGCACTTTTGGTACTAATAAAGATTTTATTATCTGAACAGGCAGCCATGAAAATGTATTTTTGAGTCACTCCATGATGGATCCTAATCACAAAAAGATATGATCATCAGCATTCTCCAATTTAATTGGGTTATTGAACTACAGAAAATATATTAAAATAGACCAACATCATTCTATTCAAGGGATACCTATCTCACTGCAACCTAATGGGCTTTTCATTGTGTAATCAGTGTTTAGGTTTCAGCAAATGGCTCTTCTAACAAAGTTAACCTGCTTTTAGAGCCATGCACATCACTGCTATCTCATTAGGTTCTCCACCCACTGCACTTAAGGACACAGTTAAGTGAATCTCAGGTGAAACTGAACACTTTATGCAGGGTGTAAAATTCACCCACACAGTAGACTTATGTTACAGATAAGAAACTGGTTATGCATTTACTCTTTACAAAATTATTTTTAAAATGCTGAATTTTTTTTAAAAAAGGAGCTATGTCCTTCTTTAGGTGATTTGCCCAATAGAAGCATAGTAGAATGCCAGCAGAAAAAGAACAAATGGTCCATCATATTTTCATCATTTGGAGTATGTTTATTTGTTTATTTTTGTTGTTGCTGTCTAGGTATAGACCTATGTTTATCCCAAGCATGTGAACATTCACTTATTCCCCATTCACATTTTGTGATTTTGGATTGCGGACAGAATCACAATCGTTCTGCCCATGATCCCAGATCGTGGCAGAACAAGTGACATGCTTTTGGGTGTCATTATTCTTTAATGGCACCCCAAATGGGATGTAATTCTGCCACGATCATCACACAACACAATAGCGTGGCAATCATGTCAAAATGTGAGTTTTAATAACACACTACTCTTTTCACCGAAAAATTAGCATGAGCTCCTTTTCAGGCAACAAATATGAATTGGGCTAGCCCATGAAGTGAATGGGCTGCCCTAGGTGCCACTAGGTGAAAGTGTAAATGCAGCCTTACTGTTGATTGACTCACTACTTTAGCTGGAAGTCTGTTCCAAGCATCTACTAATGTGTTTGTAAATTACTACTTTCTAAGTTTAGCTTTGAACTTTGCTCCTGCTAGTTTGAGTTCATAGTCTGCCCTGTGTTCTTTATCTTGACAATATATTAAAACTACTGTACTCCTAAAACCTTTTTCAGACCCTGAATTTATTTAAAAGTTTCAATCATTTACCCTCTTTTCCTTCTTTCCTTGATACTCCTCATATAAAGTAATCTCCAGTCTCTGATATATTTATCCCACAGACTTGGTACCATTTTTCTTGTTGATCTCTGCACTCTCTGTATCTTATCAATATCTTGAGGTCTCCAAAACTGGACACAGTCTTCTGAAGTTGGCCATACACTGTGTGAATTTCATCCTGTTCTTGATGAACTGGCCAAAATTTACTATATTGGTTATTGCATTGTGTCTTTCACCCTACTTATCAGCATGATGATGATAATGAACTGCCCCAAATACGGTACAAAAGTTCAAGGTCCCAATTTGGTGGAAAACAGTATACAGTATTTAAGCACAAACTTGCATACATGAATTTATTGCTGATGGAAATTGTGTCCTGTGCACATTAATTTCCATTTTAGGCCTTAAACATCATAAAAGTGCATACGAACATTCGTAAGTTGTCATTCTGCTAAGTAACCTGGTGAGCATTGTTGTAGAGTAGGTATCTTGTGTTCATCCAAGCACACATAAGAGCTTTGCTAAACTCCAGGGAAGTAAAAACTGTGTCACATACCTGGTTGAGGCCAAGCTGACGAGAAGGCTTTCCCTTACATCTCCTGCCCTGCTTCTCCTGGAGGTGGTGATAGGATATAACAGGTCATGGAGTGGCATGGGTACCATGTAGGAGATCCTGGCCAGAGAAACCGTGCAGCAAGTGCCGAGTAGCAGGCAGACTGATGAGCTTGCCAATGCGAAGACACGGCATCAGGTGCAGAATTGCAGGCAGTGAGCAGGCAGATGTAGGATACTCTGGCAGATGCAGAGGCACTGTAGCAGGCACAGAACAACAGGCGGCAAACAGGCGGATACAGGATCTCGAGTGGTCAGGCAGTCAAGAGTCTGTATCAGCTGGGCAGCAGAGGTGCAGAATCAGGAACCAAAACAGAGTCAGGACCAGACCGGGGTAAGCAGGGAAGGTACCAAAACTGCAAGCAGAAGGCAGGGTCAGGTCACAAGCCAGAATCGGCAAAGGGTATCAGGAACAAGCAGGGTCAAGACAAACCAGGTAGTACAGGATCAGGTCACAAACGGTAGAAGCTGACGACCACTCAGCAATCCTCTGGTCTTTGGAGCCACTTTAAATAGACAAGTGAGCACCAAGTATTCACTCTCACTCACGCTACTGCGCATGAGCATGTGCACGCGCATGAGTCAGAGCATGTCTAGTTGTCACTTGAGAATTTTTATGAGCATGCGCACTTCTTCGCACACATGGAATTTCCCTGACAGACTGACAATCTGCAACTACCAAAGGGGCTGGTCATCTGAGTGAATTTAGGCTAAATGTTAACAATATCTTTGGATCTGTGTGGTCTTGTGCAATTTTATGTCCTTAAATATTGTTGTGATAAAATAATACATTTAGTTCTAGTATTTCCAAAAAGGTACTAGGTCATTATGGCCTGGAATGGACAATATGGCAGGGCTGCTTACTATTTCCAGTCTGGTGTTGGCTTTTGGTTTATATTATTGAGACCCATCTGCTGAAATTCATATGTAATACTTTCACTATATCTACAAACAGAAGGTAGTATTCAATCTTAGTGAATGTTTCATAACTGTAAATGGAAGGGATACCAAAGATTACATTGACAGAGTAGTGGTTGGTTTCTGGCTAACAGATATTTGCTCTAAGGTTGCTGTGTCAGTAAAACCGGCAGTGTGTGATTTCACAAAGGATCGTATTTCTAGTCTTGTGTGAAATTAGACTTTGGCTATTGAATTGCTGATTCATTATAGAGGATCAGTTACATTGAAACACGGTGGAATGCACAGAATATTGTGCTACATACATTACACATGTCATTAAAGGACAACCGCGCTACACCATTTGTACTTTAAAGTGTATCTCTAGGCGAAACATTTTTTTAATTTTAGATAGTGTGGGAAAGAGTATGGCACTCTGTCAGGCTTTAAATGCGGTCTATGTCCACGTTAGGGGGATTCACCCCTCTTTGTACTGGAAACCATTGTCCTTGAGCAAAAAAGAGGGAAATCCAAAATGTAAGAGTTGTCCCCAGAACAAGAGGTAGGGGGAAATCACCCAATGGAGACACCTGTTACTTGGAAAACTCTGTAAGTGGGGAATCCCCTCTCTTTGGAAAGGATAATAGTACTCCATTAAGGTTCAGGGTTCAGGTTTTGGAATTTGCCTAAAGATTCTATCCAACATCCCAAGTCTGCTCTTCCGATCTCTCTTTTTATTCTTTTATATTTAGTGGCAAACTAAACTAAGCAGTTTTTTTTTCTTTTAAATAATTTTAAAATTATGTTTTATTTTTTATAATGTAATAAAAAATAATTATTTTATAAAAATAAAAATATTAAATATATGGTGCACCCTAACACACTTTCACTGAGCATTATGGGTTTCCTAAGAGCACAGCAGAAACTGCTTAACTCCTCCCATTCATTTGTTTCTTTCATAAATAAAAACTTGAGCTATCTGGTTCTGTAAACAGGATCACGAAAAGGAGAATGTAGTGCCACCTGCTGGCTGAAATTGTAAAATTTAAAAATTTATTTTTTTATTCCAATGATTTTTATTAATTTTTAAACATTATAAAACAGAGGCAATAAAACACGCCCACACAGGGGCTATCAATTGCATTAAGAAAAAAAAAAAGCAAAATAAAAAAAAAAAGGAAGAAAAACAGTGCTCTAACGCCAACAGGGCAAAAGGTACGCCCACGCAGGGAAATTTAAACATTTTTATGCAGAATTTCATATTTAGAGGACTGGGACAAAATAAACATCTGTATTATTCTCTATTTCTGTATTATACACAATTATGTGAAAAAGTAAGTATACCTCAAAGAACTTAACTTTTTCAACATATTTGAATACACAAACATCAAACCATGTCTACAGATAAAAGCAATATATTTTAACAAACAACATGTGAAATTGATATGGTGTATTAATTCTTATAATAAAAAAATCATGAAAATGCAGATTTGTTAAAGTGGAGCTCCACCCAAAAGGGGATGTTCCGCTTTAAGTGTTTGTCCCCTGCTCCCCATTAAGGATTGGCACCTTTGGGGAGCGAGGGGGGAGCGGGTACCAGAATTTGACAGGTACCCGCTCCCATTTCCGCTGCGATTGCCTAGGCGATCGGAAGCAAAAGTTGTCCTCCCCCCTCCCTCCCCGTAGTCTTCTGGGGCACATGACAGGTCCCAGGAGACTACGGGCCATTCATAAACTGCAGCTCTTCTTGCGCATGCTCAGTGGGCACCTGGCTGTGAGGCCACAAGCTGTCAAAGCTGGGTGCCCACACTGAAGATGCCAGTGCCAGGGAAAGAAGACGGCCGGTGAAACCAGTGGTGGTGAGGGTACCACTGGACCAAGGGACAGGTAAGTGTCTGTATTTGAAAAGTCAGCAGCTACAGTTTTTTTAGCTATTGACTTTTTTTTTTCAGCTGGAACTCTGCTATAAGTAGAAAAGGTGCCAATAATTTGAAGTGTGTTGCGTCATCATGCCAGGGTCCAAAAAGCACTCAAAGACCCTCAAAAAGAAGGCTTTGTATACCTGGGGGAGGGAGCCTGGGGAGGGATTTAAAAAGATTACCATATTTGAAATCAAGCATTCCACTTTATAGAAAATAATATAATAGAGTCATAAGTTTCCCAGCAAATTTAGCACAAAAGAAGTCTCCAAGAACCCCCATATTTAATTCAGAGATCTTCAGGTAACTCTTGCATCTATATTCAGAAAGAGATTGCACCCATTTTAACCTGTGATAGAAAAAAAGCCTTTACTGTCCGAAAAGAACATTAGTTCATGACTATATTTTGCTATTGAACATGCAGGTAAAGACTATGCATTCTGCAACAATGTTTAGTGGTCTGATGAATCAAAGATAGAGATGTTTAGCCACAGTAACAGTAGACATGATTGGTACAAACCAAAGACCGCATTTCAAGAGAAGAAACTCATCATGTTATGATTTGGAGTTGCTTAGCTCCTTCAGGGCTTGAACAGCTTCTTCGACTGAACTATAAATTCAGCATAATATCAAAGTGTGCTTGATGATAACGCAACGTCAACTGCCTAAAAGTTAAAGACACACTAATGTCCCGTACACACTATAAGAAAATCGTACGAAAAAGTTTGCGGAACCACTGATCAAACGATTTTCTCTTCGTTGATTAGCAGGATGTTTTAACTGATTACGATATTGTAAACGAAAAAATCCGGTTGAACAACAGTGAAAAATGTTGTCGTTTCGCATACGAACGACCAATTTTCTAAGCGGTGGTATGACGGTCGTTTGAAAAAAATCTATCAAGCGCTATCACGCATGAGCAGAAACAGAAGATGACCCGGATGTTTATGTCCAAGGAATCTTCGTAAGCAAATGAAAAATCCAAATGTTAAAAGTAGATTGGCCTAATGAGATCATGAAACCAGAATTCTGCAGATTATATTTTATGTATCACTATTTTTGTATATAGGTCATGTAATAAACTATATTATACTCATTGCTGATAATTGTTGTGTATATCGCTTGTTCTGGCTGGAAGGGCGTGGCTACAAGGTCACACACACACCGCATCACTTCCACTTGTATGGAAGACGTCAACACTACGTATTGCTCGACAAATTATTTTTTTAGATTGGTTAATGTGGGCCACGATTTTGACCAACGAATGAACGCCTCTCGGTCGCTGGATAAATGATCGGTCGATTTTGTAATCGTGTATTCCCACCTTTAGCAAAGCTGCTCCAGGTGAGTAGTATGGATCATCCACGGACCATTAGAGTTGAGGCGCATGCACAGCTTGTCTTTGAAACAGCAAGGTAAAGAATATCCAGAATCTGCTGCACTCTTAAACTTTTATTTGTTATTGATAAAATCCACATAACAGACATATTTCATGATGAAATATTCGATTATTAGATGCATTGTCACATAGTTAGTGTTTTAAATACACTCAATTTTGATAGTAGAATTTTTATTGTGGTGTTTATGTTGTGTGTGCGGATGTGTGTGATTGGGAGGCAACCCTATGTAACCTGGTTTCCTCCCTTACTGATGTTTTGGTTGGGAGGCGTTTTTGGGATAGCAGGTGAGGGCGACACCTTAATCACACACAGGATATATATTTGGTGTAGCTGTTTGTATTATTTAGTGGTTATGAATAAGCGCTAGTTTTCAGCGTGAAGCGCGTTAACCTTTTTGTCCCTGTCACTGTCTGAGATATAGATTTTATCAATAACAATATATATTAAAGAGTGCAGCGGATTCCAGATATTCTTTACCTTTCCTAAAAGTTAAAGTTGAACTGGAAATGGATCTTTCAACATGATAATGACTGGAAGCACACTAGCAAATCTACCAGGTAGATATGTGCATGCTGGAAAACTTTGTTTTGTGTCGTTTCGGATGCATTCTTTCGGATTATAATTTTGTTTATTCCTTTTCATGGTGTTCAGTTCATTTTCAGAATCCGTTATAACCCAGTGTAACTTCAGACAGATCCAAATTCATTGTGAATAGCTGGGGTTGTGAAGGAGCGGATGGCCACCATGTTCTTAACCAATTGCCCTCCAGAGGATTTACCCCCCATCCTGACCCGGCCATTTTTTGCGTAACGACATTGCGTTATTTTAACTGACAATTGTGCGGTCATGCACCGCTGCACCCAAATGAAATGTACATCCTTTTTTCCCACAAATAGAGCTTTCTTTAGGTGGTATTTGATCGCCTGCTTGTTTTTAATTTTTTTGCGCTATAAAAAAAAAACAATTTTGAGAAAAAAAAATATTTTTGAATTTTTGCTATTCAACATATCCAGTAAAAAATTAAAAAAAAAATCAAATTTCATCATAAATTTAGGACAAAATGTATTCTGCTACATGTCTTTGCTAAAAAAAAATCCCAATACATGTAACTTAATTGCTTTACGTTAAAGTTATAGTGTTTACAAATGGCAGTATATTTACTGGGATTTTATTTTTACTAGTAATGGCGGTGACCAGCTACTTATAGCAGGACTGCATTCTGACACTGGGGGGAACTGACTTGGTGTCACTGATATCCCCAGTGACACCAATACATTGATCAGTGCTAATAAAAAGCACTGACACTGTACTAACAGCACTGGGCAGGAAGGGGTTAACGTGGGATGATCAACTGTGGGCTGTGTTAGTGCTTTCCACTGTAACAACACTGCTTTGCATGGCTCTTCTATGCACAGTCATGCACAGCAGTGTGCAATAGCTGACAGAGGAGAGAAATATATTGTTTACATACAGTTCTCTCCCTCCGTCGGTAATGCTTCCCGGGACCCAGTGATTGACAGCCGAGGCAGTATATCTGCTATAAGGCGGTGGGAAAGAGGTTAACAACCATGACTTAGCTGTTTTCAGCAGAATGTAAACAAAAGAAGTGGCAGTTAAATTTTTTTTTTAAACCGTGTGGGGCCCCCTGCCAATCTATACCAGGCCCTTCGGGTCTGGTATGGATTTTGAGAGGAACCCTGTGCCAAAATGTAAAAACAAATAGCATGGGGCACCCCCAAAATCCATACCAGATCCTAATCTAAGCATACAGCCCGGCACGCCAGAAAAAAAGGGGGGGCAAGCGAGCGCCTCCCCTCCTGAGCCATACCAGGCCACCTGCCCTCAAGGTGGGGAGCTTTGGAGAAGAGGGGCTGCCCCCAAGTCATCTTGTCCCTTTTTGATGGAGACAAGGGCCTCTTCCACGCAACCCTGCGTGGTGGTCTGCGAGCATGGTGCTTATCTGAATCTGAAAGCTCCCTCTAACAAGGGGGCCTCCAGAACCTGTTCCCCATGTAAATGAGTAAGGGGTACATAGTACCTCTACTCATTCTCCCAAAAAATGTAAAACAAATGTCAAAAATAAATAAAACACAAGCACAGCTTTTTAATTGACCCCCAAGCTGTTTTTTTTTTAACCAGCACTTGTTTTGTTTGTATTCTGATGACAGCAGTGAATCCCTTTGACAGGCATGGCTGGTAAATCATACAAGTCTTTGACTAAGTTGTAGCTTAAAAAGGAGAAATGGTGGGTTATGGACTGGTCTATTCAAACCCTTAATTTGAATCCCATTAACCTCCCTAGCGGTCTGATTATGTCCATATTTCTGTGCTCAAAGCTGTACATTTGCATGGAAATATGTATTTTTTTTATTGTAGGCCTTTAATTTTTAGGAATAACTCACTGAAATCTGTCCGAACAAGAGTCTAGTAAAAATCCTGGGTAAGTTAAAATTTGAAACACAAAATCATAAATTATAATTTAATAAATAATAATAAAAAATAATATAATAATAATAAATTTAATTCAAGGATATACTCAAACGAAAAACACTGAAATTTGAAATAGAGCGCCAAGTTCGCACATCACTGAGCAAAGTCGCAAAATTGTTTTCAGTGTCTGATGACGAATTTCCCCACGAATCATTATCACTCAATTCTGCAAGTGGTTCTAATTTACTATCACTGTTCTCTAGCTGGTCTAAAACCGATTTTGACCTAAAGGGACGCTTTTTGGACGCCATGGACGTTTCTCAGTTTCCAGGCAGAAAGAACAGTAAAAATGCAGGCAGGGCACAGGACAAAGCACTCGGGACAAAATGTACAGTTGCAATAAAAAGTATGTGAACCCCTTGGGATTACGTGGAGTTTTGCATGAATTGGGCATAAAATGTGCTCTGAACGTCATCTAAGTCACAACAATAGAAGAACACAGTCTGCTGAACATAATACTACACACACATTAGATGTTGCCATGGTTTAATTGCACATAACATGTAAACATTCACAGTGCAGGGAGGAAAAAGTATGTGAGGCCCTAGCTTAATGACTTCTCCCAGAGCTAATTGGAGCCAGGAGTGAGCCAACCTTGACTCCAATCAGTGTGATGATATTGGATGTGTTGCTGACAGCTGTCCTGCCCTTAAAAACACACACACCTGTTTTGGGTTTACTGGTTTCAAGAAGCACTGTCTGATGTGAACCATGCCTCGAAGAAAAGAGCTCTCAGAAGACCTACGATCAAGAATTGTTGACGTGCATGAAGCTGGAAAGGGTTACAAAAGTATCTCCAAAGCCTTGATGTTCCTGTGTCCACAGTAAGACAGACTGTCTACAAATGGAGAAAGTTTAGCACTGTTGCTACTCTCCCTAGGCGTGGTTGTCCTGTAAAAATGACTGGAAGAGCACAGCGCAGAATGCTGCATGAGGTAAAGAAGAATCCCAGAGTGTCAGCTAAAGACCTACAGAAATCTCTGGCACATGCTAACATTTTTGTTGACACATCTACAATAAGGAAAACATTAAACAAGAATGGAGTACATGGGAGGACACCACGGAGGAAGCCATTGCTGTCCAAAAAGATTATTGCAGCACGTTGAAGTTTGCAAAAGAGCACCTGGATGTTCCACAGCACTACTGGCAAAATATACTGTGGACAGATGAAACCAAGATTGAGTTGTTTGGGAAGAACACACAACACTATGTGTGGAGAAAAAAAGGCACAGCACACCAACATCAAAACCTCATCCCCACTGTAAAACATGGCGGAGGGAGCATCATGGTTTGGGGCTGCTTTGCGACCTGGATGGATTGTTGTCATTGATGGGAAAATTAATTCCAGAGTTTATCAAGACATTTTGCAGGAAAACGTATGACCATCTGTCTGCCAACTGAAGCTCTGCAGAGGATGGGTGACGCAACAGGACAATGACCCAAAGCATACAAGTAATTCAACAAAACAATGGCTGCAACAGCACAGAATACGCCTTCTGGAGTGATCCAGTCAGAGTCCTGACCTCAACCCGATTGAAATGCTGTGGCATGACCTTAAGAGAGCGATTCACACCAGACATCCCAAGAATATTGCTACACTGAAACAGTTTTGTGAAGAGGAGTGGTCCAAAATTACTCCAGATCGTTGTGCAGGTCTGATCTGCAACTACAGGAAACGTTTGGTTGAGGTTATTGCTGCCAAAGGAGGGTCAACCAGTTATTAAGTCCAAAGGTTCACATACTTTTTCCTCCCTGCACTGTGAATGTTTACATGTTATGTGCAATTAAACCATGGCAACATCTAATGTTTGTGTAGTATTATGTTCAGCAGACTGTGTTCTTCTATTGTTGTGACTTAGATGACGTTCAGAGCACATTTTATGCCCAATTCATGCAAAACTCCACGTAATCCCAAGGGGTTCACATACTTTTTCTTGCAACTGTATGTGAAATGGTTTGATACAGGAATGTTTTACTATGTGATTTTAGTGTATTTAGTGAGTGTCGCTTTTTGTCATTTTCAAATTTCCCGCCGTTCCGTCCCCGTACGTCCTGACGTCGCAGGGAACGGAACCCAGAAGACAGATGCCGGCATCCGCCGGAGGACATTGCCGGGGACACTGCAGGAGGGACATCGCGGGCACGCAGGACAAGGTAAGAGAAGAACAGATGCCGGAGCAGCGCCACATGGTAAGCCCGAGTGTAGCTCGGGGTTACCACTTGTGGTACTGAAACTTTACCCCGAGCTACACTCGGGAATACCGCCAGGGAGGCTACAATGCTGTGGAGGGATTTGAAATAGGCAGTCTTGAAAGGAAACTCACAAATATATTGCTAGTGAATGAAATTATGCATGGAGAAGTGGTAAAAATTGTTGCTATTGTAGATGTGCTGGTCAGGTGTCCACAAACTTTTGGCCATATGGTGTGCCTTGGCAGATACTCACAAAGCAAGAATTATAGATGGGACTTGGGGACAGCTTTGGAAAACCTAGTTATGGACTTCGAAGCTACAAAAGAATTTCTTTTGCCGAAACCTATTATCGAATAAAACACAGATGTCAAGAAGTAAATAAATGAAATGCCTTATACAAAATCAAAATAGCAAAGCATTTCCTCCTTTAGCACCTAAGAAACGCACTACTATAAACCTCAAAGTCACGATCAATGTAAAATAGCCAGCCATAGCCAATCCGTATTTGACCTTTTAAAGCTTGGAGACATTTTTCTCCTGCAGCTTTCCAAATGTTCTGTTGTAGGTTCGATTTCTTCTGCTTTATGTTGTGTAATAAAGAGGTTAAAAATACAACAGAACACCACATTACCTAATTTTCCCATCCTGTACATGGGCTGTCTACAGTTCGGCTTTCGACATCATTTTATTTCAGATGAGTTTGCGAAATAGAGAAAATTAAGCCACTACATTGGTTCCTTCATAAGAATTCAATTTCTGAAAATGTCCCCCATAAGACTCTAAATGACTTTTACTATGGATTCTGATTTTAAAGAATAATCGCTCCTTTTGTGATAATGTGAGCTATCATGCAGTTACTTTATAATAGAGCAACAGACTGTCGAAAAGTGGTTTTTAGAAAGACATTCATTAGCGTAATGGAGAGGAGCCAGGATGTTTTCTCCTTCTTGTAAAGGAACAAATGGTGAACATGCCATTTAAATTCTAAATATTTTGGGCCAGGAACTGCCGACTCAGTACGCCAGGTTGCAAATTGTTCTGTAGAAATGAGTCACATTCGTGTCCAAAAGGATTCTTTAGTTAAGCAACATTTTTTTCCTTGATTTGAATTCCAAGCTGGGTTGTTTTGGTGCCTGATGTGTTGCCATAGTATCATGGCACTACATTCGGGAAATCATTGGGACAATTAAATTTTTCTGTTACAGATGAGTAAATTTTTGATTCTTAGAAAAATAGACACCCCTGTATTATCAGTGTGAATGCAAAAATCTGGACTATGTAAACAAAAGGATTTTCTTTGCACCAGCTGGCTATGAATGCAAAAAGAAATTTAAAAACAAAATAAAAAAAAATCTAGTCCTTGTAAGTAGCCAGAATAAAATTCAATCCAAAAATTTAAAAAACTAATTCAGAACTGATTTAATAAAAAGTAATTACAGTCTTCTGATGCTGCCCACCTCTTTTGAATGAGTATGGGGTACTTTTACCCCTACCAATTCACTAAATGGTTAAATTTTGAAAAAAATAAAGACACCAGACTTTTGAAAAATTCCTTTAATTAAACAAAAAAAACAGTTTTTGACAAGTCCTTTAATAAAAAAAAAACAAAGAAATGGTTCCATCATTGTAATCCATCGTCAATCACTGCATCCAGTGTTGTCACAATGACGCGGACTTACCAAAATAAAAAAAAAATGACGCCTGCCAACCCGTCCGCACCTGCCAAGCACTTGCCACAATCTGACATTTGCCAGTCAGATGTAAACAGTTGGGAGGAGTTAGTGGTGAGGTCACCGTTAGCTCTGCCCAGTTGTGCTGTGATTGGTCAAAGCATTGCACCTGGCCTGTGTAGGTATGTCCTTCCATTGCTTAGCTTGTATGTGGTCATATGCCTTGTGAAATGATAGAAACGTTAACCTGAAGCTTTAAATATAAAGATTATTTTTTTTTACATTATGTCATTGCCACCATTACCACCATGAAGGGTAGAATCACATAACAAGGTTTGATTTAACCCAGATAAGGCTAAACATTGAATGTGAATACAAGCATAACAGAAAATAGGGGTTTTTAGGTTTCAGGGCCAGTCAGCCCAAAGCGCTCTGAAAGTCCTCTATATGGTACCACCCAACACATCAAAGTAGTCCCATGATGTCCTTTATCTGAGGATTAAATAAACACATTTTAAATTTTTATTACACATTTTCTTGACTTTCTAAAAAAATGTTTTGTTGTATAATTCTTTATGTGGTTTGCATCTAGTTTCTCACAATACAATAATTTCTATAGGTCTACAACTTCCTCTGGAAGACCAGGTTGTGGTTGGAGCCAATTGGGTTGATTTACTAAAGGCAAATAGGCTCATTTTGCAAAGGAAATTTCCATAGCTTAGCAAATGAGGTGAAGGTCTGCTAACGTCTGTCATCCAATCATGAGCAAGCAAAAATACAGTTTTTTTTCTACTTGCATGTGATTGGGCATTTTTTGCAAAGAGGGTTTCCACCACATTCACTAAGCTAAGGTAATATTTGCTTGTAAAGTGAATAGCCTATTTGCCTTTAGTAGATACAGTTGCAAGAAAAAGTATGTGAACCCCTTGGGATTACGTGGAGTTTTGCATGAATTGGGCATAAAATGTGCTCTGAACGTCATCTAAGTCACAACAATAGAAGAACACAGTCTGCTGAACATAATACTACACAAACATTAGATGTTGCCATGGTTTAATTGCACATAACATGTAAACATTCACAGTGCAGGGAGGAAAAAGTATGTGAACCTTTGGACTTAATAACTGGTTGACCCTCCTTTGGCAGCAATAACCTCAACCAAACATTTCCTGTAGTTGCAGATCAGACCTGCACAACGATCTGGAGTAATTTTGGACCACTCCTCTTCACAAAACTGTTTCAGTGTAGCAATATTCTTGGGATGTCTGGTGTGAATCGCTCTCTTAAGGTCATGCCACAGCATTTCAATCGGGTTGAGGTCAGGACTCTGACTGGATCACTCCAGAAGGCGTATTCTGTGCTGTTGCAGCCATTGTTTTGTTGAATTTCTTGTATGCTTTGGGTCATTGTCCTGTTGCGTCACCCATCCTCTGCAGAGCTTCAGTTGGCAGACAGATGGTCATACGTTTTCCTGCAAAATGTCTTGATAAACTCTGGAATTAATTTTCCCATCAATGACAACAATCCATCCAGGTTGCAAAGCAGCCCCAAACCATGATGCTCCCTCCGCCATGTTTTACAGTGGGGATGAGGTTTTGATGTTGGTGTGCTGTGCCTTTTTTTCTCCACACATAGTGTTGTGTGTTCTTCCCAAACAACTCAATCTTGGTTTCATCTGTCCACAGTATATTTTTCCAGTAGTGCTGTGGAACATCCAGGTGCTCTTTTGCAAACTTCAAACGTGCTGCAATATTCTTTTTGGACAGCAATGGCTTCCTCCGTGGTGTCCTCCCATGTACTCCATTCTTGTTTAATGTTTTCCTTATTGTAGATGTGTCAACAAAAATGTTAGCATGTGCCAGAGATTTCTGTAGGTCTTTAGCTGACACTCTGGGATTCTTCTTTACCTCATGCAGCATTCTGCGCTGTGCTCTTCCAGTCATTTTTACAGGACGACCACGCCTAGGGAGAGTAGCAACAGTGCTAAACTTTCTCCATTTGTAGACAGTCTGTCTTACTGTGGACACAGGAACATCAAGGCTTTGGAGATACTTTTGTAACCCTTTCCAGCTTCATGCAAGTCAACAATTCTTGATCGTAGGTCTTCTGAGAGCTCTTTTCTTCGAGGCATGGTTCACATCAGACAGTGCTTCTTGAAACCAGTAAACCCAAAACAGGTGTGTGTGTTTTTAAGGGCAGGACAGCTGTCAGCAACACATCCAATATCATCACACTGATTGGAGTCAAGGTTGGCTCACTCCTGGCTCCAATTAGCTCTGGGAGAAGTCATTAAGCTAGGGCCTCACATACTTTTTCCTCCCTGCACTGTGAATGTTTACATGTTATGTGCAATTAAACCATGGCAACATCTAATGTGTGTGTAGTATTATGTTCAGCAGACTGTATTCTTCTATCGTTATGACTTAGATGACATTCAGAGCACATTTTATGCCCAATTCATGCAAAACTCCACGTAATCCCAAGGGGTTCACATACTTTTTATTGCAACTGTACATTTCCATATTTCATTAGATCACCTAACACTTAGCCAACAGTAAACATAGAAAAATACCAGGTCAATGAATTACTGATGTATTGCAACAGAACCTCTCTGTTTTAGCATTATCCAGATATTAGAAGAACCAGATCCATGAGTGTGGTTATATTTGTGACCTTGGAAAACACAAATGCATTAAACAGGTTCTAGAATTCTACTATAGCCGGGTAGTTCCACAGAGTTTCTAAAATGTCACCTGACCATCACCAACAGCACTTATTTGAGAAAACTTTATTTGGTCTGTTTGGCAATTTTGAGAAAGTTATGCATAAAGTTACAGAAGCTTGTCAAATCAATATCGGGGACTGAGCAATCACAGACTTTATATGAAACTTTACTTTTGTGAAGGAGTTTTAGAATTTTTTTATTGATGAGGATAAATATTAAGATAAGAACAGTCTTCCAGTGGTTATTAGTGAGTCAAAAGTAGTTTTAGAGAGATTTTCATAAAATTAGGCAGCCTAAGCTTTCCAGTGCGAGATCAGCTGGCCATAATGAATAAAATCACCTTTTGGCAGACTCTATCTATAGCTCAGCTCCAGGAAAGAATATAACCTATTTGTATCTGGGTTGATCAGATATGCTACAATTTTTAAACCCCTTTGATGCTATATAAGAAACAAGGCACATTCCATATCCTGCAGCAGTTGTGGATTACCTTTAACAGGCAGTTTCTGTGAAATTTATACAGGGAGTTTAAGCATTTTTCTCATCCTTCTCAATACGAATATTGTGTTCCGCATAGTAATATTATTTTTAATGCTCGGAGATGGTGTAAAGATATACTGCATTGTGGTAAAGCTTTGGGGATCAGGTTGAAGTTTTCACCTACAAAGTTTAATTAAAGAAATATGATGTTAAGTATACCCATTCTCTTATATGTGTTAAATAAGGTTGCAAAGATCTAACATTGAGGTGATTTATGCTTCTTTCTGTTAGTATCTATAGTTTTGAGATTGTAAAGCGGCATTTTCTTCTTTTCTATTAGAAATTTGTAAATGCCTTCATTAATAATGTTAATGTCTTTATAAGTTAAAGGTAAGGTAACCTATTCACAAAAAATGAAAAGAGGAACTAACTTAGAATATCCTGGCTGCTCCTCCTGAGCCTGCTGCACATAGAGGCTGTGATGCCCTGTGCTGTCTGTGTTGAGGCTTCTTCTTCCAGTAAGATATCTCAGAAGGAAATGCTTCTCATTGGTCCATGCAATCATGTGGTTGCACTGACCTATGAGTGCCAGTGAGTGCATACTCACTGCAGGGTTGTGTTGTGTGGTGTACAGTGTATGGACCCCTACACCTGCACTATGTGCAGTGGGGTCCAGAGAGGTGGCCAGGATATTTGGAGTTAGCTCATTTTCATTTTTTGGTAAAAAGTGAATATACCCTTTAAAAACCAGTGACATCCTCTGGTGTTGCAACTATTTTGAATTCTGCCATGATAAATAATAAAACATCCAATTTAGTTTCTAAATGTTTACTAATGGCTTTCTGTCTGAAATAGAACTGGAGGTCATTATAGAAATGTTTGTAACTATGGAGGTATGACATTTTCTTATATTTGTTTTTCTAAAAAAAAATCTAATAGAAAAACGAATAAATCCATTTTCATTGCACACCCAAATGTAGAGATAAACTAGGATTGCCTCTGTCTGAATCCTTCACAATTTTATTGATAATTGAAGTATAAAATGTAAAACATGATGACCGATTTCCTATTTTGAAACTAAGTTTGTGTTATTATTATGCTTATATGCAAACTTATAGAATTTAGTAGACAGGTAACAGTTCACTTTTTTTGTGTTTATTCAGAAGTCAACAAAGTTACCAAATCTATTTGGTATGGAGAAAATGTACGGTGTATCTTCTAGGTTTGAAAAAAATAAAAAATAAAAGGATATCCAAAAATAAAGCAAGGTGAACGTTCTTCAATGTATAGAATTTAAAAATCTAAAGAGGGAGTTTAGTTAAATAGCACAGGTGTAATTTGGGACCCCTGTCTAAAGTAGACCTAAAACCCTGGGGTGCTCCCTCTTCCTGCAGGGCCTGTATTCATCTGAGTACATTATTGTTAACAACAAAAAGAAGTTGACATTCATTTTAGGCAACACCTTAAAAACGCAGTACTTTTTAACATCCAAAGTAAGTATAGCCTAGAGACCGCATTATTCTAGGAGTAAAAAGTGTTCCTTGAAAAAAGACAACTTTAGAAGCTCACTAAGAGTGTATATCAAACAAACACAAATTACAGACCTAAATTCCAAATAAGTGTTTAAATAAATGCTAAATAAACGATAATAAACACATCTCTTACCTGCAAATGTTTCCTATAACAAATATATAAACCACAATTAAGTCATATAAAGTGAAAATATTGGCATACACCACACAATATAAAAAAGTCCAAAGTGCAATAAAGTCTCTATATATTAAATTCCCCAAACAAGTGCCAACCACAGTGAAATTCTTTTTACTATACTAATTCTAATTTAAAAGTTCATCTTCAGTCCCAGGTTTCAGTAATCATTGGCTATTCCTCCACTCACACACACTTCCCTGTAGGGAGTAAACTCACCAAATAACAGTGACCTCTTAATTTATAACCCCTGGCAAGAAGTATGGAATCACCAATCTTGGAAAATGTTCATTCAATTGTTTAATTGTGTAGAAAGAAAACAAATCACAGACATGCCTCAAAACTATTTTCATTTAACATTTTAACCTCCCTAGCGGTCTGATTATATCAGTAGTTCTGTGCTCAAAGCGGTACATTATTTGCATGGAAATATGTTGTTTTTTTTATTGTAGGCCTGTAATTCTTAGGAATAACTCACTGAAATCTGTCCAAGCAAGAGTCTAGTAAACATCCCGGGTATGATAAAATTTGAAACACGAAATCATAAATTATAATACAATAAATAATCATAAAAATTATAATATAATATTAATAAATGTAATTCAATAATATAATCAAACCAAAAACACTGAAATTTGAAATATAGCGCGCATCACTGAGCTTAGTCGCAGAATAGTTTTCAGTGTCTGATGATGAATTTCCTCACAAATCATTATCACTCAATTCTGCAAGTTGTTCTAATTTACGATCACTGTTCTCTAGCCGGTCTAAAACCGCTTTTGACCTAAAGGGACGCTTTTTGGACGCCATGGACTTTTCTCATTTTCCAGGCACAAAGAACAGTAAAAATGCAGGCAGGGCACAGGACAAAGCACTCGAGACAAAATGTATGTGAAATGGTTTGATACAGTAATGTTATACTATGCGATTTTAGCGTATTGAGTGAATGTCACTTTTAAAATTTTTGAATTTCTTGCTGGTTCCGTCCCCTGTACATCCCGTACGTCCGGACGCTCACAGGGAATGGAACCCGAACGATGGATGCCAGTATCGGCCGGAGGAGATGGCCCAGAACGCTGCAGGGGGGACATTGCGGGAGCGCAGGACAAGGTAAGTGCTGGAGGGAATCCCTGAGCAACGCTGCAGGGTAATCCTGAGTGTAACTCGGGGTTACTGCTTTTGGTACTGAAAGTTAACCCCGAGCTACACTCGGGAATACCGCCAGGGGGGTTAAGAAACACTTAAAAAAAAAAAAAAAAGAAAACTGTAGTCAGATACAACTGTTTTTGCAAATCAAGCAGAGGAAAAAATTATGGAATTACTCAATTCTGAGGAAAATATTATGGAATCACTATGTACTTTGCAGTTCTAAAACAAACATCTGCATCAGATTACATCTGCTTATTAGTCTGCAGTTAAAAAAAGAGTTCTTGCACACCTTGGTGAGCTGTTGCACCAAGCTGATTGACATGAATCATGGCTCCAACACCAGAGATATCAGTTGAAACACAGGAGAGGATTATAAAACTTCTTCAAGAAGGTAAATCATCATGGAATATTGCAAAAGATGTTGTCTGTGGCTAAAATCTGGACCAAGTACAATGGGAAGGTTGTAAAAGGGAAGCGTACTGGTAGACCAAGGAAGACATCAAAGTGTCAAAATAGAAAACTTAAAGCAATATGCCTTGAAAACAGAAAATACACAACAAAACAAATGAGAAACAAATGGGCAGAAACTGGAGTCAATGTCTGTGCTAATCCAGACTTTGTCTCCCTAACCAACGCCTGTAAGAAATTCTCACCAATATAGGGAAGCAAGTAGAAAATAGGAAGTCAACTCAGTATCACTTTATTTAAAACAAATTAAAAACCAGCATAAAAACTCATGCAGCCCAGTGCTCTCCAATCACTTAGGTAAATGCATTCACTCATAGGAAGGGACATACACACCACACCAGTGTGCACCTAAATGTGATGATGTCACTGTGCCGTAGCCCTGTTCTACGCATTTCATTGTAGTTTGACAAAACAGCTCAGGAGCACCTGGAGCATTGAAATATCTTTCTTACTTACACCCATATACAGTATATAGATATATTCAAGCAGGAATGGTATTTCAATGCTCCGTTGATCCAGGGCTGTCTGCTGCTATCAGCATGTATCTGCTCATCCAGTTACCTGTAGTTAGGTACATATGATTACCCCAGGGTGCAAGCTGTTTGCATCCAAGCTTGGACATCTGCCCCTAACTGCAGGTAATTGTTCGATGTGCAGATATGTGCTAACAGCCACAAACAACTACATCCATTGGAAATACATCAACAACAAGACGTGATTACAAACAAAAAAATGTGGAATGAAGGGATGGCTAGGTCACGCCATACAATTGTAAGGCTTGTTAGTATGCACCAAATGTGGAGCTATATACTTAAATATCTGTATAATATGGGAAATGGACCAGTTGGGCTGTAATATGATAGATTTCTGATGTTTTCCTAATGACTTGGTTTCTTTATAGACATTCGACGAGCCACATTGTCTCCTGATATAAGTGAACAGAGAGTTATGGCATGACCTAGCCATCCCTTTATTCCACATTACTTTGTTTGTAATCACATGTGTTGTTGTTGATGTATTTCTGATGGATGTACTCCTATAATGTTTTATGAATATACATTCTATGTATTACATTGAATGTTTTTAAGATCTTTAGCATCTTTTGAAAAAAACTTGTGATGATTTTAATATTTGGATTTTTGTATGGCGTACCTTTTAAAATTCCCAGGGGCATTGTTTGTTTTGGAGTGATGGAATAAAACATAGGGTTTTATTTACTAAAGCTGGTTCACTCAGAATCTCATGCACCTGTGCATTGTTAGCCAATCAGCTTCTAACTTCAGCTTGTTCAATTAAGCTTTAGTCTAGGTTCACGTCTATGGGTTTTCCGTTGTGTTTTGCAGAAAAGCACAGCAGTCCATTTAGCATAATTTCTTATGGACAGGTTCACATCTCCGTATTTTCATCTGGTGCGTTTTTTGGAAAGGATCAGGGACTTTTTTTAAACGCAAAACGTTGTGTTTTTTGGTTCAATAGACTTCAATGGAGACACTGCAGAAATGCATACATCGCATTTCTGATGCATTTTTAACACGTTTTTGCCATGGTTTTGATGAATTTCTGATGTGTTTTAATCTGCCTAGCAACAAGTTGGAAAAAAAATTCAGAACACATGTACAAAAACACAAGACGCACCGCAGAAAGCACTGCAGAAATGGATCAAACGCAAACTGCATAGGTTGAACCTAGACTTAGCGATAAAACCTGTAAGCTAAGCCCCATAGTTGTACTATTAATATTTGGTCCAGTAGTGAGCAAAGTAGGTCCTACAGAATACAAAAGATTGGAACTGGATAAGACTATTCATGAACTAACTTCAAGTCAGAGCCCATAATGAAATTTTGATTGGCCCTTACCACTTCTGGGTGGCCCACCTTTCAGTGAAATCTTTGTGTCACTCTTGTTGTTTTCTATAATGCACATCTGGATTGATTTCAATATTTGAAGAGTGCTTACCAGCTTCATTTTCTTTTTTTATGTGGTTTGTAGTACCATTTGAAGGCCATGCTCCCAGTGTTGTTTTAGCTAGAGAGGCTTGGGTGCTATATGGTTTTCTGTGTACAGTATGTTGACTTGAAATCAAAATGTAGACACATTTACACAGCTATGCTCATTCTGTATTAATACTTTTGTGTGTTTTTCTTTTCTTTTCATTCATAATCCATGCTGGCGCATTGGTATTTCAGTCTTTGTTTTGAACTGAGTGTTCTGAATTGCACAGAGCTCTTGTTTTATTGGCTTTGCCTAATTGACCAGCATTATGGTCTTTTCTATGTCCTGATTATAGAAAACCTGAGAGCAAATCACAAGACACCTCTGTCTAAATACCACCACATTGTTACACCATCATTATCTGTCTGTAGCATTAGTGGCAATTGACCTTGGCATATGCTAATGAATTTTTCTCGTAAGGTTGTTCTCCTCAGTCAAAGTAAGGCAGAACAAAGTGCTAGTCTTTAATGATGGATCTAGAATAGGTTGTCCTCATTAAAACAATTGCTGTGGCCATGATTGAGACATACACACTTCATCCTCAAGAACTCTTCAAGCTGTATCCTTTCTTGAAAGGATTTTACCCCGCTCTCTGCACTTTGCAGAACCGAGTCCTCGCCTTCATATGTAAACTGGTTACAAATGAGGAACGAGTGGAAAATGAACATTATGGCGACTGCAAAAACCGAATAATAAAAGAGTTTCTACTAGTTGCATAGGTGACCCTTGGATATTGCTATCATTTGGCTGTATACATACACATTGTATTCATTTGCTTAGCAAGGAAATGGCTTTTGTGTTTGCTGTTGTAGCAGAAAAAAACCCAATTACATGGCGGTAGGGGGAAGGAATGAAACGGTATCATTTACAAATCACAATAGGTTTTCAGGGGAACATAATGAAACCAATGTTGGCAATTAACTTTTCCTTTCCTGCCATGTCGTGGCTTAATGCAGCAAGCCTAAAGAGCAATGGCATGCAACAAGTGGAATCAATAGGTAAACTGCTATAGCTAGTCAAAAAAAACATAATGACTGCTTAGGTCAGAAAATCCACTTATTTGATCTAAATCTGACTTTTTCAGAAAGAAATCATAAAGAGGTAATGATTGCTAATGCTGTGCAAACTGATGGTATGGTGGTGCTCATGCAGCAACTACTTGTGCAGTAGGGAGACTGTCTAAACAATGTGCCTGATTACCGCGAGATTTAAAGTGGACCTTTCAGTAGCTCTACTAATGTGCACATTTATTCTTGACATATCACAATATACAGCAACACCATTTTTTACAGATATACCTTTATTCAGTAAAGCTTAACTCCATCTTTAAAATAGAACTGTAGTCAGAAAATTAAGTCTTTATGGATCACATCAGGCTGGTCCTTTTTGCAAGTATAGCTATGTAAAACAATAAAAACTAGAAAAGCTACAATTTCTGGGGAAATTGTGTGAAGTGTTCTTGCCTCCACCAGTAGTCTACAACTGGAGTGGTCGCAGTTTAGAAATTGCCCTTCAAATTTTTAGGTGGCTAGAGTGCAGTTTCAATGAATGTCAATGGGCGGCGTGACTTGCAAACAAATGGTCATATTGTGAAAACTATCAGGACTATGGCTTAGCTGTGGACATTTTTAGTGACAGCAGGGATAGCTGAACGTTTTGATATAAGATTTGTGTAGGTGGGCTTGAAAATGAGGGAGTGATGGCAGTTTAGAGATCATGTCCTGATTTTTCAGCTCACACTCTAGCTTTTGTCACTCTGCTGCCTGCTCACACACCTGGGTTCCTATGGCAACTCACTCTACAGCAAGGGCAGAGAAGAGCGGTTAAAAACAAACTGCTCCAACTTGCTCACTTCACTGGCGGTTGCCATCTTCAAATGGTTGTAGTTTAAAAATTATAAATCCTACACCAAAGAGCTTTATATTGTGAGAATCACAAGACCCAGACCTACATTTTGATGTATGTCTCTGAAATATTAAAAATGAAGGCACAGTCGCAGTTTAGAAATTGTCCTTCAAATTTGAGGTGGCTAGAGTGGAGTTTCAATGAGTGTCAATGGGCGGCGTGAGTTGCAAACAAATGGTCATATTGTGAAAACTATCAGGACTATGGCTTAGCCGTGGACATTTTTAGTGGCAGCGGGGATAGCTGAACGTTTTAATATTGTATGAATCACAAGACTCAGATTTGTGTAGGTGGGCTTGAAAATGAGGGAGTGATGGCAGTTTAGAAATCATGTCCTGATTTTTCAGCTCACACTCTAGCTTTTGTCACCTCCCACTCTAGTTTTGAACATTCCACCATTCATTCCTATGGGACCAATTTCACCACAAAAACGCTGATATTTCGTGAACCATTCTTCGAAACGTTCCACAAAGTAACAGCACACCAATCGGGAACAATCCGCACGTTTCTGTATATTACTGTCTATGTAAAAACTGTGGGAGGAGTTAGGGTGGTAAATTTGGCTATAATTATAAGAATATATATGTGAGATAACAGTAAGTGGTCTTGCCATGCAATAACACTTAATAAGTGCCTATGCTGTTTAAAATCCAGTAATGTGTGGTCTCACCCTGCTCTGCACATGCTCAGTTGCTGTTTTATTCTCAGTATTGTGCCTAAAATAAGAGCCACGAGAGGCCGATCAGCTGACAGCTGTAAGATTTACTGATTTCTGAAGGGGGAAGAAAGCAACAAGAATGACTGTATGTGGGAACACAGATTAGAGAGGGAGAAAAGAAAAGCAGGAGAGGTTACAGGAAAAAAAACTCTGCTTCCAGGGAAACACAAGAGAGTTAAACTTACAAGGATATTGTCTTATCTTATCCCCCTGATATTTTCTCTTATCTCCCTCATCTGCAGCCTGTGAACTTAAGCATTGTAAAGCTTCTGTTAGCCTTCCTCTCTAAGTAAGCCAAGATATACAATCAAGACTGGAAATGTACATATTTTAATTGAAAAAAGTTACCAATGGTTTTTGAGACCAAGCGGAGGCAGAAAGTTAAAAATAAAGAAGTGACTGCTCTTAGCTTCAACAAAATGACAGCCTACAGCAAGAAGAAACAGGAGCAATGCTGGGGTAATTTACAGCACATGCTTTTTTTTGTAGCATAATTGGTGAGGAATGTATGTTCTTTTGTCAAAGAACATTGTTATCAAACATGGAACATCTTGGCACCCCTTGCCAATGAAGACGGGTGTCGGTATGCCTGTGTGAATGAGGACTTAAAGTACCAAACTCATTTTTTTTTTCTTAAAAACAACAAACATGTCATACTTACCTGCTGTGTGCAGTGGTTTTGCACAGAGGAGCCTGGATCCTCCTCTTCTCTGGTCCTCCGCCAGCGCTCTTGGCCTCAACCTCCTGTCGGGTGCCCCCACAGCAAGCAGCTTGCTATGGGGGCACCCAAGCAGACGCATTCCTGAGCCACGGCTCTACGTGTTTATTCATACACAGAGCTGGGGCTCGGCCCTGCCTTCTCCCTCTTCTGATTGGCTCACTGGCTGTGATTGACAGCAGCAGGAACCAATGGCTCCTGCTCTTGCCTCAGCCAATCAGGAGTGAGGGCCCCGGACATTGCTGGATTGGGATGGGGCTCAGGTAAGTGTTCGGGGGGCTGGGGGGGGGGGCTGCTACACACAGAAGGTTTTTTTACCTTCATGCATAGAATGCATGAAGCTAAAAATCCTTGAGCCTTTAGAACCACTTTAAACTGGTAATTCCGCCATTAACTCACTGGAGGCCGATTGTTTGAGCAAGAGAGGAGGCAGGAACCATTCATTGGGCACCTTTTGCATAGGTGGAAGATCCACAGGGTCAAATGCCTCCCATTCACCTGCAGGTTTGATGGAGCTGTCCTCATTCAGTACACAGGGCCTTAGCACATTATGGTGAAGACACTTCTTCAAAGGGTTGGATCCACGGGCAATCGGCTATAACATCTGAACATAAGAAAGAAAGGTTTGTGGCTGGTGGACAGTATTGTTGTAGGCCCACACTACGACTTCCACTTGTTAATGCCATATGTCCCTGTAGCTTAGTTCAAGAATCCGCACCATCTCCAACAGAGTACAGCTGAGTCGTTCAGAGGCTCCATTACCCTGGGGGTGATAGGGAGGGAAGTGGGATTTCTGTATGCCACTGAGGCAACACAATTCAGCCATGATCATTGATTCAAAGTTCAGGCCCTGATTCAAGAGTATGTGTTTTGGGCAGCCGTATGACTGGACAATATGCTCCCAGAAAAGTTTGACTGTAGTAAAAGCTGTCTCATCAATGGTGGGTACTATTACCACGAACTTGGTGAAATGGCCAATGAAAACCAGTACATATTGGTAACTGCAAGGTGCTCTGGAGATTGTCAAGAAGTCCATGGTGACCAGCTCAAAAGGTTTGGAGATGGCACTCATCATAAGTCTTGTTTACCGTGCAGCTCTCATACTCTCAGCAAGGCTTGTGCACTCAGTCTGACAGTCAGGGGCAAAAGAAGTACATCCTGATCCCATCTATCCTGAAGCATCCGCCCACCAAATGGAGCACCTGACAAATCTGCAGAACGTGTGAATGTGGGACCACAACTTGAAGAAAGTCCCGCTGTTCTTTGAGGATACATGCCTGGTGGTATAACACCTTGTCCCTTGTTTCAAGCTGATCTCAATGTCTCAGGATCACTCAAGTGACAGGGGACAGTTTTTGGCATTCAGAGGAGGTTGGCTTGTGTGGTCGGGAGAGCAACCATTCTACCTGTATCAGATCTGGAACCTTCTCTTGGACCAGCACCCATTCCTCCCAACTGTAGAGTTCGGAAGCTCTTTATTTTCCGATGACCTGTTCCTTGAGAGTGTGGGAGGCAAGATAGGCAAGATAGGGGCAACCTCTATGCCTATGTCTACATCCTCCCAAATTCACCACCCGGAACCTGGACAGGGAGTATATGTGCCCATTGGCTGATAATTAATTTTGAGCTTGAACCATTCTGGAAACGCAGCCCTCCTCTGCTCCCGAGTTTTATAGGGTCTAGGTGAGCCAAAGAGTTGTTGTCGGTGAAAACCTCTATGTCGGTTCCTGTGAGGAATTTTACAAACTTCTTCTCTGTGATGGCTTAGACCAGGGCTAATGACTCTAATTTAAAGAAGCTTTAATTATGGGGGTTCTTATCTTTGAGTTGCAGGCTGTGGCTCACGTAAGTGATCACTCATTCACAGCCATCCTGCACCTGAGTCAGGACAGCTCCCAGACCCCGGAGGCTCCCATCCATGTACATGGATCAATTTCTGTTTCAATGCCTCAAAATCCTGCTGTTGGGGGCCCTGCCACTGGGCCTGTATGGAAAGTGAAGACCCAATTCTTTTCTGTGTGGTGTGCCTGCTTAGTAGCTGGGTAAGTGCAAATCTTGGGATGAACTGACAAAAGTACCCCACCAGCCCCATGAAGGAGCGCAGTTTAGTTTCAGTCCTTATGGGGTGCCAGTCCTGAACAGCTTGGACCTTGGCTAGGTCTGGGAAGACTCCTCCAGTTTCCACAATGTGCCCCAAGTGCTGGCTCTTTTGTCTCATTAAGTGGCACTTACTGGGCTTGAGTTTTAATCCATACTGTGTTATCTGTGAGAACACCTGGTTCTCTATTTGGATCCTCACCAAGGTGATACCTTTGGTGAGGTATCCTGTTTAAAGGAAGACATTTGCTTCAAGAAGGCCACATCTTGAGCTAATTCCCTCAGTGAGTTTGTAGGGTTGACGGGGTGGAGGGGCTAAGGCCTGCTCTTTCAGATACACAGGGTCATACTTTTTTGTCACTGCCACCATTGCTTCTGCATCTCTTTGCTCCCGTGCAACTGCAGCCACCACAATATCATGGATGGGGATGGCAGGTTGAGTCCTGATTCTTACTTGCCAGCTCCACAATCAGCCAGGCCAAAACCTGGTACAGGCATGTGGCACTTTCTAGTCTCTCCTCCCACTCAGCCAGGGGTATATTGGAGCCATTAAACTTGGGTGCTAGCTCCAGGGGTGATCCTAAGGTGCCATGATGGAGCCTGCATTTCTTTCCACATCTGCTGCAAGAAAGGACATATCCTGCCAACAAGTGTGGGTAGGTGCAGCGTGGTCAGTGGCAGTAAACGCACTGAGTCTGGCACTGAGTCTGGCTGCAAATAACAAGACTTGTATTGAAGAAACGACCCAAATATACAAACAGCCCAGTGGGAAGGCACCAAGCTGGAAAACACTCACAATTCTGTGCAACTTGTAGAGTGGAGCAGGTTCTGATGCACTGACAGAGTCTGTCTTCAAGGGCAGAATGCGACCTTACCAGTCTGAGCCCAATGGGAAGGCTTCTGATGCAGGATGGTGTGTCCCTAGCCATTCCCTACCACAATTCTCTTTCAATGAAAGACTGGTGTTCTGTCCCCACACTATCCACTTGCATAATTCCAGTAACTGCAGTGAGCCAGGGCTTTTTGTAAGCTCTGCCATCACTAAAGATGGCCACCAGAGTCACATGGGACACTGACGTCTAACCAGATTGCTTCCAAGTGACCTGGGAAACCATAGAGGAATAAGTTCCTCTTGACTTCTTCTTCCTCTGTAATGCCACTGTGCAGTGGAGAGATTGCACCTGCCTACATGCAGACACAAGAAACAACTGAAGGATGTGTGTATGTAGATAGAAAGAAGGATGGAGAGATAGATAGATAGATAGATAGATAGATAGATAGATAGATAGATAGATAGATAGATAGATAGATAGATAGATAGATCATACATGCCCGGACACTAAGAGTGTGCATGTCCATTGAACGATATCTAAAATTAAACTGTTTGTTCTGCAATAAGATCATAGCATATCTTTCAACCAATACAACTTTAGAAATACTATATTTCCCATCTGTAAAGAGGTTTTGCAGCAGTCAGAATATCCTCAGTACATGTTTATTTGTATTTAATTTTCTACGTTGGTGACAAATGAGAAACTGCAATCCAGCCAAGCGTTATTAATCCATCCAGGCATTCTATACCTAAAAGGCTGTCTCTTATTGCTTAGTTGTGGGGCTTCTGCCTTGGACCCTCTGCTGTGGCCACTCCAGGGAGCTCAGTGTTCCAGCTCATGGCATTTTCACTGTTTGTCAAACAGTGGGTACATTTCCAATATTCTTCAGCCTTCTACAGCACAGATGGCGTGGATGGCAGTGTCAATTATCAAAGGGACCGATACCAGTCAGTGAAGTGAAGCTTCTCTGCTGCAGACAGGTGTGCAGACCGCAAATATAAAACGAGTGGAAGGTATAAAACAGATACAGCAATTAGCTTCCAGTTGAGCAGTCCAGCTCCGTCACAACCCAACTCACTATATAACCGGTATGGGCAACCTGTGGCCCTCCAGCTGTTGAGAATTTCAGGGCTCAGCATGCCTTGCCAGTCACTTTGTCTCAGTGTCCTTTATTTCTGACAAATAGTTGCTTAAGAGGGACCAGCTGTGCAACAGTAAAAAAATAATAATCTACTGTTTATACCGAAGACTAAGTTAAAGCTGAACAAACAGCTGAATACTGAGCTGAGATATGTACACGTGGACCACAATACCCACCGACATTTTTTTAAATTCTATTCAGCCATTCATATGACACAGGCACTGCTGCTACAGAAGATAGGTTGGTGACCTTGTTTGTCTCTGTAGCGGTTAATCGATACATCTTGGCCAAAGACCAGTGCCTGCTGATTGGACAAGCAGCTGTCTGCTGAGATCAACTCAGTGTTCCCTCCTCCTGTAAGCATGCCCTGAGTGCTAGACTAACAGCAAAGCAGTAAAGCCATGGCTGGTTCAAAGTGTGATTTCTCCATTCCCAACAAACGTTCTGCTGTGCAGAGGATTATGGGAAGCTACCATAAAGACAGATTTAGGTACTTCTACTACTTCACTGGGAATATCAGTGTACTGCTGTTTCTCAACCCCCATCTCTCCAACTCTTTATGCAGGTGAGAATGAGGTTATATGATCACTTATAAAAAAAGAAAAAAATAGATATATACACACACATATTTTTTGCCTTTCATTTCTATTTGATACTGAAAAGGTGAGGGATAGACATGAATAATTTTTTATTAAACACATACCTGTATACAAATGGATCTAGATCTGCCAGGAGTTCAGCTTTAACTGCTTTAGTGCCGCCCCATAGCAAAAATACTGCTACAGGGCGACAGTGGTGTGCAAAATCATGTGTGTATATATACGTGATTTTGAGTTTCCGGGTAGGGGGCACGTGCGCTCCCTACCCGGGCCACCATTCGCGGACGCAGCTGTCAATCATCAGGTCCCGGCCTGTGAGTACTCACAGGTGCCCAGTGATTGCCGAGGATCTTCAACATGGGGGGGGGACTGTTAGTAAACAAAACAGTTCTCCTCCCTGTCAGCTCATGCACACAGCTGACACAGCAGTGTGCTTACAGTGACGCACAAACACAAAACATCATGTAAAACAGCACACAGTTAACCCTTTGATCTCCCCAGATGTTAACACCTTCATGCCCAGTGCCATTAGTATAGTGTCAGTGCCTTTTATTAGCACTGATCAGTGTATTGATGTCACTGGGGATGTCAGTGACACCAAGTCAGTTCCCCCCCAGTGTCAAAATGCCTGCCTCAGTCCTGCAGTCCCACTATAAGTCACTGATCACCACCATTGCTAGTAAAAATAAATAAATTAAAAAAAGAGCCCAGTATATATACCGCCATTTGTAACTGCTATAACTTTCATGTAAACCAAATAATTACACTTATTGGGATTTCATTTTCGCAAAGACATGTAGCAAAATACATTGTGGCCCAAATTTATGATGAAATTAGATTTTTTAAACTTTTTTTACTGGACACGTTTAATAGCAAAAAGTCAAAAATATAGTTTTTTTTTCCTCAAAATTGAACATAATTTTAATTTGGGTGCAGCATTGTATGACCACGTAATTGTCAGTTAACGTAATGCAGCGCCATAACGCAAAAAATGGTCTGGTCAGGAATGGGGGTAAATCTTCTGGAGGGCAAGTGGTTAAGCTTGTGTACCTAGCAGTTACTGCATTGGGGACACTATAATCATTACTTAAAACAGCAGGAGTTATATTATTTCTTTGCAGTGTTGCTTTGCTATTGGACAATTTTAGATGTAAATGGTACTTACTGGAGTTCTCATGTAAGTGAAAACCTCTTTAAAAAGAAAACGAAAAATACACAAAACCTCTATAGCAGAGAGAGGCAAGCTAGACCATATGTCTACCCTCTGGGTATCCCTTGGTACCGAGGCACTGGCAAAACACATTCCTTGGTGCTGGAGCCAGAGAAAGATGCTTAATGGCTTTCAGACTCTGATATGAGTTCTGTGACCATGTGGGTCCCTCTTCAGTTGTTGCAGGAGATGAGTTTGAATTACAGCTCAGTCTGGCTTGCCAAGCTCTTCCTGCTATTCCAGCCAACCAGCTTGCCAAGGAGGATTTATAGTGTATTTAGCTGGGTATTTGTGGTGGAGGAATCATTGTGTGATAGGACCTACATGCCAAAGATCCTTATCAATTGAAAAGGAAATGACTGTTCTGCTTTTGTCTGCTGTTTTATTTGCTTCTATGAAGCATCACAAGTTTCCATACAATAATAAAGCAAAATGTACCTTTTTAACCTTGTCTTGCAGTGCAAACAAGGCAGCTATATGTTCTGTATGGGAGCAAATTAATCATACAGATCTCTGTATCAAAACATGGTGTCCTGAAAAACCTGCTATTGGTAACTAAAATATGTTTTGCTGTTCAACCACTGAATGAGATTTTGGTAGGAAAGCTTTTAGTCCTTTTTTTTTGTGATATTTGCAGTCAGCTGTGAGAATTATTTTTCTAAGGGATTGAATGCTGTACTAAGTAACCTGCTCTGCTACCACATGAACATTTTTGGCAGACAATCGTTAAAACAAAGGACCAATAATCCCTGAGAAGCCTAGTACCAATCATGTAGACAAGTTCAGATTGTAAATACTATGAATATTATTCTATGTTGTATTTTGTGCTAAAAAACTGGAAGCAACACAGCAGTCTGCGCAAATTTGGCTTTGTTGTATTTGTTTCTATTTTATGGTATTTAAAGCTCATCTCCAAGCATCCCTCCCACCCATTCAGTAGATCTTTATACACAAAATATTTTATGAAGCTTTTTTTTTTTAATTGAACTATCCTATCCCTTACCCTCGCTGGGAATGACTGGTGATCTAGTGCTGCATTCTGTGCCTGTGCCAACCAGCCAAATCTTTGCTGAAGTCTTCTGGATCCTGGAAGGTCTCTACTGTACAGCCAATACAAAGTGGTTTATCACTGTACCAGAAAAGGACCTTCCTTCTGTAGCCCCCTCCTAGTTAAGCTACTAGGCAACTAGGAGGGAGCAATGATTGTTTAGATTTGTCTGATCAGGGCTGCAGTGGATGGGAGTTTTATTGCTTCCTCCTGCATCTAGAAGAACTTTCTAGAGTTTAGGAAGGGAGGATTTAAATGACCGGATGAAATTTTGAGCAGGGCCCAGCCAGTCCCTGGGAACGTGCGCCTAGTTGGTGGCTAGGAGATCTGTTAAATAGTGTGAAGCCCTGACTGTCTCTCTTCTCCCCCTCCAGAAGGCATGGATCACTGAGCTGAGGAGGACAGGGGCTGCTTGCCTCTGGAGCCCTGGGACTGGAAGTTGGATTGCTACCAAAGGAGCTGTACCTATGGATGGCTCTATACCAGGATTGAGAGTAAAGCCTTCCTTCAGTGCTGCACTTTAAATCTACTTCATGGTCTACAGCCATAAACTTGACTAGATTTACCTGTTCTACATTCTACCTTATGATCCACAGCTGTGAGGGAATAGACTATTCAGTATTTACGTTCACATAAGGAGAAGATGTCCTCTGACTACTATTTCTTAACTGTTTTGAACTATCTCACTTCGCCCCTAAACCCCTCCCAAGTTTCTCCCAGAAAATAAACTGCAAAAAAAAAAAAAAGACAAACCCCTGAACACTCCTTTGCAGTAGATGGAAGATCTGGTGCTTCTTGTGACCATGGATATAGGTGTGTAAAAAGGGCTTTTAGCAATTAATTAAAGGGGGGGCATGGAGGCAAACGCTATTGTAGATTTAAACTCTGTAGTTCAGATTAAAGGTCCAAATTCACCTAAGTTCCAGATTTGCATATAATAAGGCAGGCCCATGATATGTAAAGCATTGTTAATAGTACATTTGTGACAGTTTTCTAGTCATCCAGGTCATAGGTAATTGAACAGCAGTAAACCAGATGCTCAATAAGTGCATGGCCCTATGAGGGCAGTCAAATTTTCTATACATGTAGACAACCTTCACGTTAAGGACAATGGTTACTTCTTTAAGACCGTAATGTTCACAGTAAAGACAAAAAATGCTTTGATTTACAAAAAAAAAAAAAAATACAGAGAAAGACAGTCTATATCAACTTGGGACAAGGTCTGTAAAGCAGGTTTCAAAAATACTAGGACTAGCAAATACATACAGTGCTAGTGATTTCACATCGACAGTCCTGTAATTCCAATTAATACATGTTCAAGGTTCATAACATCATGGTAAGTGGACAATGACTAGTAGAAAACATAATGCTTTATATACCTAATGTGACAGACCCATCTGAGACAGGGGCTTTTGTAGGAAACTGCAGGCTAGCCTCTTGCCTACTGACTATGGGGCCATGCGTTTGAGTGGGCTCTATTCTTTGGGAGGTGTGTACCTGGGGGACCTTTTGGAGTAGTTTTACTTTGGATTCAAGTCCATGTCTTCCCAGAACATTCAGACTCTGAGAAATGGAGGACCCGGCTACAGATTGGGGTCTCTGTGCCCAAATCAGCATTGACTGCTCCAACCCCCCTCAGGCTCAGAAACCCTAAGCAGATGTAATACAATCAGCTCAAAACAACCTGATGCTGAGGTCTGTGTAATCTGTTTATTAAGGTGTCAGGCGTTTACTGCTGTGTCTCTCTTACATTGTTAATTGAGTTAGTTGAGTCACCTATTGTTTCTGTCTGTTGGCTTGTCCTCCTGGAAGTTCCTATATGATGGGATTAGTCTTGTATCAACTTTACCTCGTTATTGAATCAGTGTGGGCATTTATCCCAATGAGTAATATTTGTTTTTATTGGGATTGCCCCTGTTTCTGAAGCTTATAAAAACCTGTATTTCTGTTCAATAAACAGTTTCAGTTGCACCTAAACTAGTGTCGTTTAGTTCTTGGGTGAAATGCCCAGCTATAATACCTTGGTTATGTGTCCCAGATGCAAGGAAGCTGTTCTCTGATGAAGGCATTCAAGCGGGGTGCCAGGCGGTCTATCACACCTAGGAATTCCCTACTACTTAGCAGAGCCACTTGGATGAACAGTAACATTTTCAAGAATACACTTCTATTTCAGCTGTTTTTGAATTACTACCACTAGCTCTTTTAAATGTTATTAATTCCATATGCTTTCCTAGGCTCCTGAGGTTTTCTTTTATAGCGAAAAAGTAAGGCATCCTGCATGCTTTCTTTTTTTATTAAGTATAAAAGTTTGCATTGTCAAGTAAACCTCAAGTTTCAGGGCACATTGGATGCTTGTCAAAGTGGAGCAAAAAAGTGCACTCTAAATATCTACAGTTCTGCTTGAAACAGTAGCGCTTACCCTTTGGGAGTCTTTAATTTGGTGATGCCAGAGTATTTTAACTAGCCAGTTCCAATCAGATTTGCACTGCTCAGTAAAAATGACGGAAGCTCTATAAATCTGCTCTATTGGCAGTTTACCCAATTTATTCCTACTATCCTGTGTGCCAAAGTCAGATCAGCCGCCTCATCTTTTTCTTTCTTTCTTTATTTTATTTTAACATCCACAAACATACCATTAATAGTAAAAGCTGTAATCACAAAATCATCATGATAAGCTAGTACCAGCACATACTGTATGTCCATCAATATTACAGGACAACTTTTGTAAAGTTACACTTTATAATTCAAAAAGCTATTGAGTTTTTTTTTGTTAAAGGAACACATCCATAGCACACTAGACTTTTCAACATTGATATCAAGATCATTGGGTTTGCAGACCCAGTATATATATCTTAGAAATCTCAAATTCTCAAATCTCAAAGTACTCATATAGACATGTTCTCTGGAACAGTTGTCTCCAAATTGCGGTCCTGGGGCTCGATGCGGCTCTTTGTTTGCTTCTATCCGGCCCTTCCCATATGGAAGAAAAATATATTTGAAATATAATTTAAAAATATTCTTCCCAAATATATTGCCTTATATTTGAAATATTACAATTTTGGCCATATTAAAAATATATATATATATATATATACACATACTGCATGCTGAAATGTGTTTTTATTACAAAATATATGAAAATTATTTTTAAAAATACATTTCAAATATACTGTATGTCTTTAAAAATACAAATCTACATTTTTGGAATGCATTTACAAATATATGTAAAAATATATGTTAAAATGACTGTTTTATATGTTAAATGTCTGAAGAATATATTTTATAATATATGTGTGTGTGTATGTGTATGTATGTGTACACACACATATACACTGCATGTTGAAATGCGTTTTAAAATATATAATTTATAAAATATATTCTTCAGACATTTAACATATAATAAAGTAATTTTAACATATATTTTTACATATAATTGTAAATGCATTCCAAAAATGTAGATTTGAATTTTTAAAGACATACAGTATATTTGAAATGGATTTTTAAAAATAGTTTTCATATATTTTGTAATAAAAACACATTTTAGCATGCAGTATGTGTGTATATGTATGTATGTATGTATGTGTATATATATACATATTTATTATTTTTTTTTAATATGGCCAAAATTGTAGTATTTCAAATATATGGCAATATATTTGGGAAGAATATTTTTAAAATATATTTCAAATATGTTTTTCTTCCATATAGGAAGGGCCGGATAGAGGCAAACAAAGGGCCGCATCGAGCCCCCGGACCACAATTTGGAGACTACTGTTCCAGAGAACATGTCTATATGAGTACGTTGAGATTTTTATGATATATATACTGGGTATTTTTATGATACTTACTATATGGGGTATGATTCCTCCCATTGACACCAATGATGAGGTACAATTCCTCCCATTGACATGAACGATGGGGTGCTATTCCTCCAATTGACAAATTGATCAAAGACGTGGCATTGTTTTTCTATTGACATTGGGATCTTTTCTACTCCCAACGGCCACAGTCCGGCCCCCCTAAAATCTGAAGGACAGTAAGGTGGCCCTTTGTTTAGAAACTTTGGAGACCCCTGCTGTAGAATGGGAAGGTTTCATATTAGTTATGATGCTTCAGTTGCACAGTAGCATCAAGGTCAAAGGAAAAACATGCATGAGAATACATTAACAGGTAAACTAGAAAAAAATAAACACTTTAAATGACCACCCCAGCATCCCCCCTTCCCTGTCAAAATCCTATACTCACCTGTCCACCCTCCTGCTAGATCCATGCTGTGTATCTCTTAGAGAGCTGCTTATCTGCTGTTGCAAACTTTTCAAACCAGTCCCTTACCACTTGCAAGAGTAAATCCTAATTATTTCAGTGAAGAGGTTGTATATCATTGCGATGCATGATAAACAGGAAAGTTTGCAGCGCTCTTGTGGGCAACACAGTATTGTTCTGGCAGGAACTTGGACAGGTGACTATAAGAATTAGCATGGAAGAGATGGAAAAGAATAGGTCTGGAGGGGGCTCACAATCCTGTTGCTATGATAATACCAGCCCATATGCCTGGTTCACCGGACTGGAGGGTCACACTGTAAAAAAAACAAAAAAAGACAAAAAAAAGTGCATTGAGTGCAGCTTTGTCTGTTGATTACTTACAGTATATAATGTTGGGTTGGTCTTCAAGGAGCCTACGGCCTGAAGACCAGCGGAGATGGCCTGCCCCTTGGGTGATGTTGCTTGGTACTGGAGGCCAAACAAACTTTGCATCTACCTACTATAAATGTATCACATGATCTTGAACATACCATTGCCATTTAGTACCAGCACTACGATTTGCAGGTTATTTTACAGTTTCTTGTCCTCTAGTTGCACACAAAGTCATTCCATGGAACATGCTGTCTATGTTTGCAATCAGAGTTTTATATAACAGAGTTACCAATAAAATTTGAAGTGATTTGGTACAGTTACAAAAAACCTTTAGATATGGAGTATATAGCTATATAGAGTTGCAATATGAGGTCTGTAGTTCTGCTTTTATTGTGGTTATTTTCTACATTTCAAAACAAATTAGTTTTTTCAAGCTGAAACTGGGATCCCTAGTGGAGTTGAAGTCTTTTTCTATGTGTCCTTTTTCTATTCGTTGCTAAGTAGGCATTCATGTCTCCCTATTAACACAGTGCAACAGAGGATACAGGGTGACAATGACTCTGCTGCTAACTGGATCAAATTAATGTAATTAGTGTATCATTTACCTGAAATTGTTTTGTAACAAACCATTAATGAATTGCGTAGGTTTGCTCCACACCATTGTCAGAAAAATAATTAGTCTCATCACAGCACTTAAACCTGAGCATAAAACATTCCAAACAAAATGCACATAAATTAGACTTATGACACAGATCTACAAAGGTACAGTGATACAAAGAGTAACTCTGTGACTATAGAACAAACATCTACATATCGGGGACTATGATACAATCTGTTAAAGTGATATTAAACTAAAAAACCTATTGCAGGTTGCCAATCCTTAGGATTGGTAGCTGCATTCGTTTTCTTTTTAAGGGTTTTTTCCTTTATTTCACCTGGTGATCCTGCCAATAACACACTTCCTGTCTTAGAGTGTCCGAGGACACCTTTGAATGGTTGCATCGCACCTCTAGGGAGAGGGTAGTGTTAGACTGTGCTTCTTCATCCAGAGTGGAGGCACTCAAATACAAGCGGTGTGTTACTAGTCAGTTCACCAGATGAAATCAGAGGGAAAAAGCCTAAGAAAAGAAAACCAATGCAGTCACCACATCTAATAATTGGTAATCTGCAATATATTACATTTGGGGTTTAACCACTTGCCCTTCCAGAAGATTTACCCCCCTTCATGACCAGCATTTTTTGATTCACAGCAGCGTGCTAATTTCACTGACAATTGCATGGTCATGCAACACTGTACACAAATAAAATTTATATAATTTTTTTCACATAATCAGAGCTTACTTTTGGTGGTATTTGATCACCACTGGGTTTTTTATTGTTTGCGCTATAAATGAAAAAAAAATATTGATTACCAAAATATATTGGTAAAAAAATCCTAATATGTGTATATTGATTGGTTTGCGTCAAAGTTATAGTGTCTACAAATGATGGTATATACTGAAATTATTTTTTTTGTAATACTAGTAATGGGGGCAATCAGCAACTTATAGCTGGACTGTGATAGTACGGTGGGCATTCTGACAGTGGCTAACTGACACTGACATCACCAGTGACACGAATACAGTGATCAGTGCTACTAAGATGCACTGATACTGTACTAATAACACTGGGCAGGAAAGAGTTAACATCTGGGGCAATCAAAGGGTTAATTGTGTGCCTAACTATGTGTAATGCGTGCAATATGTGCTGTTTTAGTAAGGGATGTCACCATTTTTGAAGTTAACAGAGATCTGTGTTGTTTACCAACACAGATCTTTCTCCTGATGCTCCAATGATCGTTGGGTCCCAGTGGTTGGGACCCACTGATTGCAGTTGGAGCCAGTGACATTGTGGGTAGGCGTATGCACGTGCCCCCTACTCTGAAAGGCAGAATCATGTACTGTATGTATACATGAATCTGCGCTGCAGGCCCACACTGTAGCAGTAAAGCTACAGTGCGCAGTCAGCAAGTTGGCAGATACTGAGTGGTCATCAACCCAACCAATATATCGCAAAAAGTAAAAAAATAGAGTAATGGGTATTCAAGGATGACAGACAGTGTTATGTAATACTCACAAATTCTAAAATAAAATACATTTTATTAGAAAAACCTCTAAAAAGTGTACAAAGATGAAGGGCATAGCCCACAGTATTAAAAAAACATTTCAGGGATATTTCTGATCACTTCTGTAGAAAGATTTGTACATTCAATTTTCTATGTATGTGACACTTATACAGTATGTATTTTTTTGATTTGTAGATAAATCTTTATTGATCAATGGCCCTTTATCTTATAAAGAAGCATGAAGTTTTGAAGGTGTCAATATCTCTACTTTTGATTGTGACCTACTATTTGTTGTACTTTTGTTTATACTGTGGGTTATGCCCTTCATCTTTGTACATTTTAAAGAGGTTTTTGTCATTTTATTTATTTCAAGTACTCCTATAGCACCGTCAATTTAAGGAGCACTTTACATATATATTGTACATTCACAATCAGTCCCTAACCCTCAAGGGGGGTACAATCTAAGGTCCCTAACTCACATTCATATATACACATACTAGGGACAATTTAGTCAGGAGCCAATTAACCTACCAAATGTCTTTGGCTTTTGGCTAGGTGGACCATGTGGAAACCTTTGTCCCTGTTAGGAGCCTTACGCCCCAGGGGATCAGGGTAGAGGTCCTACCCCTTCGGGGGGTGGACTAAAGCACACACGTAAGTGCACTTTTTTGTGTTTGTGTTTTGCACATCTTTTGTTCACTTACGGGTTTTTGTTTTTTTGCACCTCCAAATAAAGAGAGAACGCCCAGTGTGAGGGGCGAAACGCATTGACGCACTTCCGGTCTGCCATCTGAAGGTCTTGCGAAACCTCCGGTGAGTGGAACGCACGCTGAGCGGTGCGTTCCAAGTGGCCATTTTGTGATCTGGTTGTTATACATACTGTCATCCTCTGCAATTCAAGCTGTGAGATTTCTGGAGCTGTTCCTGGATGTTATGTTTACTCTGTCTGGCCAGTGGAGGCTAATAAATAATGCTTTTATGGATCTTGTGAAATGTGAGTGGCCTGGTATTATTAACTATATGTTATATGGTCATTAGCAATATTACACTATATACACTTTTTTCCTTTGGCACGACTGTGGAGCTGGTTTGGAAGTCTTTATCAGGAAGTGAGTGGAAGGATCATCCTAGCCCTGTATGGTGGAATGGAGGTCTGGAGGCTGTAGAGGGGGTGTTGGATCCCTAGAAGTCCTAAAAGGCCTACTATTCACCAATATCTGGTGAGTGTGGTTCATGTTGGTCACAGCACTGGTGGATGGTGGAAGCACATATCATAGGAGGATAACCTTAATTTTTTGTTGAAGCACCCTGGAGTTTAGGATAAAGGACTTTATGTTTATTTTAAAGAATTTTTTTGGACACTATCAATTTTATGTATAATAATTTATAATTTTTATATAATTTATAATTTTTATTTTATAATTTATAATTATGTAATTAATTTGGTTTGGGTATTGTTTTGTGCTGTTTATTTCGGTTTATGTTATATGGGAGGGTTAAACCTTTGCAAGGATTGTACTGCTGTCTGAGACTGTTAGCAAAATCCCTCCCCCACTTCCTGCTCTAGCAATAGCGTTGTCACCAGGACAGGAAGTGGAAGGAATCCTTTAAAGGATAAGTTCATCTTTTGGACAAAAATAATAAATGCACATTTTTTTCAGGTAAAAAAAATGTGCATTAATATTTTTTGTCTACAGGAGCCTGGAAAGCATTGCACCAGTGATCAGTAGATCGCTGGTGCCATGCAGGTCTCCTGCAGACTTGTCAGAATATCTGCTTGCCATACGGGCTGTACGTGTGAGCAGATATTCTGACAGGAAGCTTCAATGAACTAACACGGTGCTCCATAGTGGCAGTTCTTTGAAACTACAAGCCAACATCCACTAAGGCTGCTGGGACTCGCAGTTCATTCATTCACAGAAGCCTGTGAATGTATGATGCGGCCATGTGGGCAGAGCCCTGCACGGCTGTGCTGTTTTAGAATTTGACACATAGTACAGGGAAACGTCTCCCCATACCATCTGTCAGAGGGAGGGGGGTGGTGGCTGCGGCCATGGGAACATGTTACATGATCCACCCTAAAAACAGGTGGAACATGTACCATGTTCCCAAAGGTGAACTTATCCTTTTAACAGGGACCAGACAGAAATAAACATATTTTTTTAAGTAGAATCAGTTGCCAACTTTAGAAAACAGAGCTCAGTACAGCAAATCAAGTAACTTAAATTCTTCCTTGCAATGTTTTGCTTATCGTAAATTATAATTTTTTCACTTTCAGTGTGCCAATGAACTTGCTGGAAGAGTCAATTCCATAGCACTGCCCCCTCTCCCCTTGTACGTCATAGCTCTCTCCTCTTCTGGGAGTATCTAATTACTGTCTGTGCTGGCAAAGCTCCCTCCCACGTCCCTTTACCTCCTTACATTACTTTTTATGTAGCTGCTGAGGGTAGAACAAAAGGAAATACCATTGAATGACAGCTCTGAGTCTACTGGGGCTGCTGACATCACATCCAAGATGGCGGCTCCCAGCAGCACTTTTAGGGCTTAGGATATCTACATAGGAAAGGCTTTTACAGGTAAATAGCATGCCTAAAATATGTTAAATGCACATATAATCTTATGAGAATGTTTTTGGTCGAAAGGAATGGTTGGGCAACAGGGTCACTTCAAGTAAGGGGAGACTAGGGCCCCCCGGTATATTATTGTTTTTGTACATGTATGTTCCCATTGTAGATTTTCACCCACTTCCTGTCTGGTGATTATGTCACTGGAACTAGAGGAGAAGGCAAATTTCTTCAAGGGTCAAGCAGACAGCAATAAACACCTGAATGAAGAAAAAAAAAAATGGCTTACCCTATTCCAGTGGTGGGCAACCTTTTTTTTCAACTGAGCCAAATCTCGCCAAAACCACGATTGAAATTTATTTTGAGAGCCACATTTTTAAAACTGAAAATACATCCCCCATATAGTAATTCATCCCCCATAGTAATTCATCCCCCATATAGTAATTCATCCCCCATAGTAATTCATCCCCCATATAGTAATTCATCCCCCATAGTAATTCATCCCCCATATAGTAATTCATCCCCCATAGTAATTCATCCCCCATAGTAATTCATCCCCCATATAGTAATTAATCCCCCATATAGTAATTCATCCCCCTATAGTAATTCATCCCTCATAGTAATTCATCCCCCATAGTAATTCATCCCCAATATAGTAATTCATCCCCCATATAGTAATTCATCCTTCATAGTAATTCATCCCCCATATAGTAATTCATCCCCCATAGTAATTCATCCCCCATATAGTAATTCATCCCCCATAGTAATTCATCCCCCATATAGTAATTCATCCCCCATAGTAATTCATCCCCCATATAGTAATTCATCCCCCATATAGTAATTCATCCCCCATAGTAATTCATCCCCCATATAGTAATTCATCCCCCATAGTAATTCATCCCCCATATAGTAATTCATCCCCCATAGTAATTAATCCCCCATATAGTAATTCATCCCCCATATATTAATTCATCCCCCATATAGTAATTCATCCCCCATATAGTAATTCATCCCCCATAGTAATTCATCCCCCATATAGTAATTCATTCCCCATATAGTAATTCATCCCCCATATAGTAATTCATCCCCCATATAGTAATTAATCCCCCATATAGTAATTCATCCCCCATAGTAATTCATCCCCCATATAGTAATTCATCCCCCATATAGTAATTCATCCCCCATAGTAATTCATCCCCCATAGTAATTCATCCCCCATATAGTAATTCATCCCCCCTATAGTAATTCATCCCCCATATAGTAATTCATCCCCCATATAGGAATTCATCCCCCATATAGGAATTTATCCCCCCTATAGTAATTCATCCCCCCTATAGTAATTCATTCCCCATATTAATTCATCCCCCATATAGTAATTCATCCCCCATATAGTAATTCATCCCCCATAGTAATTCATCCCCCATATAGTAATTCATCCCCCATATAGTAATTCATCCCCCATAGTAATTCATCCCCCATAGTAATTCATCCCCCATATAGTAATTCACCCCCCCCTATAGTAATTCATCCCCCATATAGGAATTCATCCCCCCTATAGTAATTCATCCCCCCTATAGTAATTCATTCCCCATATTAATTCATCCCCCATATAGTAATTCATCCCCCATATAGTAATTCATCCCCCATATAGTAATTCATCCCCCCTATAGTAATTCATTCCCCATATTGTGTCAATTCACTTACCTTTGCTCCACGCGTTCTTCTCGCCGTGTTCCCGCGCCGTTCTGGTCTTCAGGGCGGACTGTGAGAGGAGAGGAGTTCGTCACGCTGCCCCGCCTACATCCTGGCTGCCCCGCCTACATCCTGACAGCTGCAGAGTCCTGACTTTTGGGGCGGCCGCCCGAGAGGAGGGAGGGGGGCGGCCGCCCGAGAGGAGGGAGGGGGGCGGGCGCCTGGCACACAGAAGAGCCGCATTTAAGTTTGTAAAGAGCCGCATGTGGCTCGCGAGCCGTGGCTTGCCGACCACTGCCCTATTCCATCACATTAAACATTGAAAAGAAATAGAAATGGCATAGCTCAGAATTTAATATTACAAAAAGGATAAGCAAAGAAAAAGTTTCAAGCATTGAGTCTGACGTTATAAACTCAATACAAAAAAAAAATTCTAAATACAAAAAAGGTGAAGAATAATCTCTCTCTCTCTCTCTCTCTCTCTCTCGTAAACTCGAGTGCTGCCAGTAAAAGACTAATTTAAAAGGTCTCTGCTTTTAAATTAATTAAACATATATTATAGGTAGTCCTTGTGCCTACATCGCTGCTTTGACAAAATAAATTTTTTTCATTTTGTGAAAGATTATTCTTGACCTTTTTTTATTTAGAATGATTTTGTATTGAGTCTATAATGGCAATGCCTTAAAGTGTTACTAAACCCAGGACCCTTAGAGTTAGTTAGAGAAGTCTTGTGACTTTTATCACTGTCAGGAGAGCACTGGCTAAAGCTTGTAGGAGGAGTTTTCATTCTCCTCTCTCTGTCCTATGAGACTGCAGGACCCCTGACCCCCTGTCTGGACAGTGCTGATTGGCCCTGTCTCTCTCTCTCTCAAAAAAAAAAAAACACTTTCTAGCAATATACACCAAACTGAGCATGTGTAGCTTGCCCCCAAGGCGCTGTTCTATCAGGAGATGAGTCGGGGACAGTGAATGAAGGGGAGGATCAGAGAAGACAGGATGAAACATCCTTTTTACACAATGCAGAGGATTAACTCTTTAAGTTCCACAGGGAGTATAATAAGCATGTGTTACTGCATATACAGACTAATTTTACGGTTGTGGGTTTAGTAACACTTTAAGCTTTTTTTGGTTTCCTTTCTGCACCAATAAAAACATAACAGAGGTGCTAAACCTTCAACACTCTATCCAAAATTTGTATATATATATATATATATATATATATATATATATATATACACACACACACATTTTTAGAGCAAGTTACACTTTAATACGTTTGATAGACTTAAAGCGCATTTCCAATTTGGAAGTAAAATTTGAGAAAAATCCACTATCTTGGGTATGCGTTTCCATTCACACAGCATACTTAAAAAAAGGTTTGTTTGTTTTTTTAAGTCTACCCTTTACAAGTTTCTCAAGAGGAGGTGTCATGGCTCTTTTTGAACAATGTTAGAGTGAGGATGTCCCAAGTCTGTCCCCATTAACGTACAATGCAAGAAGCCTAACCTCTAAACCTTTAGCCCTTTGTTAGAACAGACCATGTTAAATCTAGTTACAATTGAAAAGGAAGATTTGCCTTCACAGTACAGAGTTAATTATGGCAAACACAGCCTCCAGTCCCCTCATAAACAAAGAGAACTAAGCAGGATTTTTCCTTGTTCAAGGGTCCAGACTAGAGTATCTAAAATAGGTAAGCTACAATTTTAAAGATTTTTTTTCTTATATGCTATATAAATAGGGGCAGGTAATATAAAGTAGGCGTTATCCCAATTTGCCCGCAAAAGTGGAAATACACTTTAAGATTAAAAGCAAGTTAAAAAAGTAGACCATAACAAGCATAAAGTACAATACATTCTAACTAAAAGGTTCAGTCAGTGGTCAGTATTACAGCAAACTACAGGGCCTAAATGAGTTAATACAGAACAAAAAGACAAATCCATTCACTAAGTAAATAGATTTCCCAATCCAATAATACACAGTGGTGCAGAAAAGATACTCTGTCCTTTTAATGATCGCATCCATCATCGTCACCGCTTTCTGAAAGATGATCTTACGACCGCGTCCGGGATTCAATGGCAATTTAATTAAAAGACATAACAAAGGCGAGCTAATGAAGCAAAAGTCAGAAGCCAGAGAAGGAAAAAAATGGCAAATTGAGAAAAAAAGTAAGAAAAAAGCTTTCTGCTAGGTAGAAAAGGTCATGTGAAACAAAAGAACACCTTTTTTTTTTTTTTTTGTTTCCATTCGGTTTTACCAGACTTGTTTGAGTACTACTTGGCACCTAGGTTCCTCTCAGCCTGATAAAATCAACAGTGGAGATTTGGCTGGAGATAGAGCCGAGCACTCTGTAGACTGTTCTGTACTGCTCTGACATTACCGTACAAAGGGCAATGTGACCAGGAAATATTTTATGTTCTCTACCCAGTACATTTGATGTAAAAAGGTAGAAGTGATCTGTTGTCTAAAAGACAAATCATAACTCTAGGTAGATAATCATTTTCCCTTTATAATGTCCAGGAAAGCAGGCTCTAGTTATAATAACAAATCTCTTTTTTCTTTCTTAGGAATTGAGCTCATGGAAAAAATATTAATATATATTCCTTAATGAAAAACATAATTGTGACGCATAGGAATTTTATATACAGTATATATTGAAGAGTATGTAAGCTCAATAACTAAAGGCTTATAGAAGCTTTAGCAAGTCAAAGTCAAACTCTAAGCAGATATAAGACACAAGTTAATTCAGCTCTGTAGTCATTAATGCAAGGACTGAACTGAAAGTAATGCAAAAGTGGGCATAACATTTTTTTATTAACTGACATAGGTCATTCAAACTTCACATGGTAGAGTACTCTGCTTGGTAGAGTAACTCTTCCTCTATAGCAGGGGTATCCAAACTTTCTAAACAAAGGCTACTTTACTGTCCTTCAGACTTTAGGGGAGTCAGATTGTGGCCATCAGGAGTAGAAAATGTCCTGGCATCAGTTGGAGTAAACCATGCCCCATCATTGGTGTCATTGGTAGGAATTGTTCCCCATTATTGGTAGGAATTGTGCCCCAACATTGGTGTCATTGGGCACCATTGTCGGTGTCATTGGGAGGAATTGTGCCCTATCACTGGTGTCAAAGTGAGGAGTTATGCCCCATCACTGGTGTAATTGGAAAGAATGTGCCCTGTCTCTGGTGTTATTGGCCCCATTGTTTGTGTCACTGGGAGGAACTGTGCCCCATCATTGGTGTCATTGGGAGGAATCATGTCCTAGCATTGGTGTCAATGAATGAAGCAGTGTTCCAAGGGCCAGATAAAAGCAAGCAAAGGGCCACATTCAGCTCCTGGGCCGCGGTTTGGAGACCACTGCTCTATAGTATTTCTTCTTCTTGGAATCGATTCCAAGAAGAAGCAATATGCCAACATTGAGCTCTTTATGAAGGAGGGTTGCAGGCTTTCTGATCTCCACAGAAGGCTATAGAATGTTTATGGAGATGGCACCATTGACTAGAGTTGTGCAAAATCAAAAGATTCATTATGCTTCATTTCAGATTCATTTGTTATATAAATCATTTTGTTATGTTAGAATTCATTTTCGGAATTAATTTCGTATATTCGGATTCATTTCATATATTCATTGTTCCAAATCAATTTGTATTTTCGAAAGTTATTTTGGAGGATTGGCTATATTCGTTGTAATATGTTAATTCAATATTTCGCAAGATTACTTATGCACTCTGAGTCACTCCTGCTAGTTCAACCTACAAAGAGAAATGGAATGAGCTGACTGGACAGTATGAACAGGAGTTACGAATGGAACAAAAATAATTTTGGATTCATTCATTATGACTCGGAGATTCTAAAGGATTCACCTCCATCCAACCCAAACACTATAAGAAGGAAACATATTTCACTTTTATACCTTACAGTATTTTTTGCATATAGTTACATAGTTAGTCTGGCTGAAAAAAAGACAGAAGTCCATCATTATAAAAGGCATCATGTCATCAGCATGAATACAAATTAATTAGTTGTTTTCGTTATAATTTATTTTTGATTTGTTGAAATTCATTACTATTGTGATTTGGAGGTTCTGATACATCCAAATCTCTGAATGATGAAAATTTTGTACGAATTTCAATTCAGGACAAAACAAATCACACATGTCTACCAATGACAAGAGTCACAAATGAAAAGACATTGCTCTTGTCAATGATGTCATCTCCATAAACATTCCGTAGCCTTCTGTGGGTGTCAGACAGCTTGCACCCCTCCTTCATCAAGAACTTAATGGCATGTTATTTTTGCTTGGAATCCATTATTTACCTGCAATTAGGAAGAAGAGCACCAGGCACCATCAGTATTCAATATGGTAAAGCTGGTTATTTAGAATTTGTATGAAGTTTAAGGTTTAAGAGAAAGGTATATGGTGTTAGGAGTCAGGTATGAACTTTCAGGATTGGGTTAAGGTTTGCATTTAAGTAGAATCCCCCCCTTTCACTGGACTAAGGTCACTCTGTACCTAAACATATATATATGCACACTCACCGGCCACTTTATTAGGTACACTTTGCTAATACCGGGTTGGACCCGTTTTGCCTTCAAAACTGGCTTAATTCTTTGTGGCATAGATTCAACAAGGTGTTGGAAACATTCCTCAGAGAATTTGGTCCATATTGAGTTAATGTTGCCTTTCTATCATCCTGAACCAGCCTGCCCATTCCCCTCTAACCTCTGAGATCAACCAGCCATTTTCATCCACACAACTGCTGCTCACTGGATATTTTCTCTTTTCGGACCATTCTCTGCAAACCCTAGAGATGGTTGTGCATCAAAATCCCAGTAGATCAGCAGTTTTTGAAAAACTCAGACCAGCTCATCTGGCACCAACAACCATGCCATGTTCATAGTCACTTAAATCCCCTTTCTTCCCCATTCTGATGCTTGGTTTGATCTTCAGCAAGTCTTCTTCACCATGTCAAATTGTAGGCATTCTCAGCAAAAGCATTTTTAGTTTTGGTTAGATATTCTACAAGGCTTAAATGCCTCTAAAGGGATGCAGACACTGGCACCTTTCTCATTAGAACATTGAGAGAAAGCAGGTGATTATAATAAACCAGTTCTTCCAATTCAGAATAAGCCTGCAGAGGATATGGTGAAAAATAAATGTTTTCTTCAGAGCAGAAAATGGTAGGAATCTGTACAAAAGCTTGTTAAAACCCTTACAATGTACATTGATCATTCAAAGGGAATTGACTCCAAATGACCCTTATGCATACTTCCCAACTTTAAGAAATGATAAAGAGGGACACGTTTTAGCACCCACTATGCATGCCACTGACACATCCCTGCCATGGTCCCGGTTTCACGGACCACCAAGTTCTAATATGCAGAAAAGGATTTGCTAAACCACACCAGTGCTTTTTTTGACCTCTAGTTCTCATTTATATTGGTTTTTCCAAATACTAATATAGTACAGAGATTGGTTAGAACATTTAATTCAGCATATTACTTTTGGTAGAAAAATAGTACATTCTGTATAGAGATGTACACATTAGACCAAAAAAAGAGACTGCTGAAGCTGCACAAGGGACAAAGAAATTTGGTCCTAAAAGAGGGGCAGTCCCTGCAAATGAGGGGCAGTTGGGAGCTATACTTGTGTACAATGCAGCAAACACGTGCCAAGAATGATTCCACTTTGCAGACAGTCTCTCCCGCCATATAGATTCCCGATCCGCCTTCATATTGTTTTGAAGAACAGTAATCTCTTTGTAAGTGACAGTCATCTGTCTCAGCTAAAAGTACAGGTGTGTGCTTAATCTTCTTGTTAGATCACATCCTGCTAATGGCCTCCAATACAAACTGCAGCCTCAGTCTCTCTTGTTTCCATCGGAACCTGAAGCATCATCGTTATTTACAACTTTTGTTAACACAGAGAGGGTTTTTTTTTTTTGTCTTACTTTGCATGGGTTAATTGCCCTCCGAGGAATGTTTAGGATACTTTATACTAGTTAGCTGCTTTTCTTGTCAGCTACTTTGTAAGTTGTATCCGCTGTGTTTGCTGTTTCAGGAGTAGGTCATTAGTAACACTAAATACTTCATGGAACCCATTGTGGATTTTTTCCACTTCTACACCATTAATATCCATTACATGCTGTGATCAGTCACGTATATTGATTTCTGCTAGATAGGACTACTTATATCCCGCCACTGCCTCTGCTTACTGAAATTTCCTGAGCATTTCTCTGAATATAAAGTCTACAGACTCTACATGGCTTTGGCTTGTGAAGGTTTGTTAGGAAATATGTGGTTTTGCACGCTCCATTTGGGTTGCTTGGAGGCGGGTAGTGCCCAATTACCCAAGCAATTATGTGAGAAGGGCAAAATACCATTACACGTTCCTTCATAAGAAGATGAATGGTGTTGTATAAATAAACAGGCGATTAACCCTGACCAATCTCCTTTCCAGAATCGTACAGCATATTGGAGTTTGGGCCCCATGTGTGAAAATGCCATGTCTTCTTACACAGGGCTCTGGAGACAGAATAAATGAATCAAGTGTACAATGTAGCTCTGCCTTTTGGCACTGGTGCACTTAAAGAAGAATTTCAGGATTTTTTTTCTCCCATGCAGTGGGGCTGTGCCCAGCCTGCATGGCTTAAAGCGGAGTTACAACTGAAAAAAAAAAAAATAAGAGTCAGCAGCTACAAAAACTGTAACTGCTGACTTTTAAAATACAGTCAGTTACCTGTCCCTTAGTCCAGCGGTGTCCTCACCACTTCTGGTTTCACCGGCCATCTTCTCTCCCCGGCGCCGGCATCTTCAATGTGGGCACCCGGCTGTGACAAAACTAAAACAAAAACAACCTGCGTCAGAAAAACTATGTGAAAAGTTTTGTAAGTGAATGCTGCTGTGCCTTGATAAGAATCAAAAAGATTGATAAAAATCAGAAAATCAGTGAAACAATAAAACAGCGCAAAACATGAAATTAATAAAAAATAATTATACAAAAATCATAATAAATTCTGTGGTTATAAAATAAATGTCCAAAACCACCAAAATGAAAAAAAAAAATAAGTTTTGTGTCCAAATACAAAAACTGATGAAACCAAAAAAAAGAATGTCCCCTTTTATACATGCAAATAGTGCTCCAAAAAAATTAGGATAAGTGTAATACAGAGAATAGACTCCACAAATCCACACCTTCCTGTGAGTACTGATGTATTCCGCACTCACCAGAGATAAGAATAAAGTGCACTTTATGGATACAATACTATCCTCCAATTCCCAGGGAAAATTTCCTCTCCATAGCCTCCTCCATATACAAGAGCTTCCTTACATCCAACTTCAAAAGGGATTTCCCCTCATAACGATGTGTTATATAGGAAGACAAAGGAGAACCAAAAGTGCAATATTGCAAAGACTTTTAATTGAATAAAATAGTGCTCAATCTACTCACATTATAACTTAGACTAAAGCTGGCCATACATTTATTCAATTTTCCTGAGAGTTTTGCTTTAGATTTACCAAAAACCATATAATAGGAGGTCAAACCTAAACAACACTTTCAATTGTACCTAATTAGGCAGGCCCTTGCACTACATAGTGGAAGGCAAATCTAAAGAAAATTGGGCAGAAATTGCATAGTGTATGGCCAGCCTTAGTCGCCAATTGACAAAATCCTCCAAAACAGACTTCCTAGTGTAAAACGGATTCCAGAAAGTAAACCAAACTGGCAGCACTGTATAAGAGATCAGCTCTAAGCATGTACAAGACAGGGGCGGACTGACAAATCATGGGGCCCCCGGGCAATAGGGGATCATGGGGCCCCTGCGTCCTTGCCCAAACTCAAATAAGCCTATGAAAAAGGTACCAGGGGCATCTCATGGGGCCCACTACTGACCCTGGGCCCTCGGACAGTGCCCGAGTTTCCAAATGGTCAGTCCGTCCCTGGTACAAGATGACCCTGGAACGTACTGACCGGCGTGCGCTCCACTCACCTAGATATGGTGTCACACGCTCAACATAGGAAACAGGAAGTACGTCTGGCTGACGCGTTTCACCCCTCCTCAAAGGCGTTATCATAGACCTTTATAACCCAGCTCTGACAGCTTAAGGCTTCACAGCTGGGTTCCCACTGCACATGTGCGAGAAGTGCTGCGCTTTGTGAATGGCCCCGTAGTCTTCTGGGAACTGTCACATGTCCCAGAAGACTATGGGGAGGGAGAACAACATCCGCTTCCGATTGTCGTAGGCAATTGCAGTGGAAGTAGGAGCAGGTGCCTGTCAAATTTGGGTACACGCTCCCCCCCCCCGGCTCCCCAAAGGTGCCAATCCTTAATGGGGAGCGGGGGACAAAGACTTAAAATGGAACTTCCCCTTTTGGGTGGAACTTCGCTTTAACTGCTTGTTTTTGTCTAGGGGTAAGGAGAGTGGAGATATACTTAATCCATCGATCCTCTATGAGGAAGACCGGTCTCTGCTGCTCCTGCCCTCCCACACGCTAGCAGTCTTGTGCATGGACTGTTCCTGACGCCATCATGCCCATAGACTGGCTGTGGATGTAGGACAGCAGGAACAGTCCATTTCTGGAAATGGGGGAGCGCTGTTTTCTGGAGGATAGAAGGATCGGGTATATTTTGGCCTTTCCGTGTACCCCTGGACAAAATGAGCAGTTAACCTATGCAGCGTGGGCTCCCACTGCATGGGAGAAAAAAAATAATGGAGTTCTCCTTTAAAATGTTTTAGAAATGAAAAAAGCATATCCCTCTATAAAGTGCACTAACCTCAATACAAAAGTGTGATTGCTGTCTGCTCTCTCTTTCCTCTGAGTCACTTCTGGCAGGTTATTCTGACTTCAAGGGATCCAGGAGAATGGGGTAAGGGAGCTCCAGCACACTCCAGGTGATTGAAAGCTTTAGTTGTGCAGGTTTCCCTATTAGACTGTGTAGAGGGGGGTATGTTCTTTTTCTCCACACACGTCTCAGATTACACTGTTCAACAAATTTTTATTTTTTGCCAGTTTTGGAAACAAAAGGATCCATTTCTTAATGAATTTCACATTCTGAGTTCAAATATAACAATGAAATTTGTCAATTGGCTCTAGTTTTTCTGTAAACGGAAAGTTTTCTACTATAGGCGTAATGACTACATAATGCACAATAATTATATAGATAGATGTCTTTCCACAAATATAAAGCAAGTGATATTGACTACATAACAAAGCCTAAATGGCATAATATATTGCATAGGATTACCAAGAAAAATTATAGCCATAAGCTAAGTTGAATCATTTTAATACTTAGGATTCTCACTAGTTTTGTCTTCAGTTTGTGTCGGTTTTGCTTCTCTTGGCTTTTCTCTTGTATTCGAGGAAAGGGCTATCTCTTACAACTGCACGTGACTACACGCTTCAGGTTCTTCCTCACTTGACTCAACCACGAAGGATTCTGGTGCTTTAGGAATTGGTAGCCCCTCTCCATGAGGAACTGGACGTATTGCCGATGGAACATTTGGATAGTGCACAGATAACTTTTTCTTCTTATTTAGCCCTTTTACAATTGGAGGCACCATACAAAAGTAACAATTACTAACATGATCTGTTGGCTCTCTCCAAATCATTGGCACAGTGAAAGGCATAGATGCCTTTTTTCCATTCAACCATTGCTCCAGTGCCGTCCCACAAGAATTGCAGCATATATGTGGTGCCCAGCTCTTGTCCTGGTCTCCTATCTTGCAGCCAAAAAACAAGTTGTAGGCTTTCTTAATCATTCCTGTTATCCTCCTTTTTTGTGAGATAAAAGTTATTTCACCGCAGATATAGCAGAAATGATCTGCTTTATTCACACAAGTTCGAGGCATTACTGAGTAGCCTATATAAGCATAAAACGAAATGTAAAGACGCTGTCGAACTACAATCAGCTACAGATACTGCAGCTTTTATGCAGTGAAGTGATGCAATTAAAGGCTAATATTGCATCATCTCAGTATACATGCAATTTTCTATTGGTCACCAGTATCAATTGCGTAAAATGCAGCTGAAGTTGCATCATAATTTTGAATGGCTTACGTCATTAGATGGGTGAATATATCATGGAAACTAGAGCCAATCAACATTTTTTAGGGTCATTTTCGTTTTCAGCACCCCAAAATTATGTAAGATTAGCTAATTTTATGCCCAAAACTTTTTACCTGTTGAACAGTGTTATATGCTCTATACTGTACAATTGTGACATCAGATCTCTGCCCTATGCCTTCTGACAATTAGTTCTGGACTTTGCACAGCTGTAGAGAAGAGATGGCTGCAGATAAAAAGGCACACCTTATGTAGGAGGCTTTGTTTCATATATGTATATCACTTGAGGTTTGTCACTTCATAAAGTATATATAGGATTTACAAGTACTTTAAAGCTTCACTCCTTCCTGCAAAGCTTTTTCCTCCCAGAGCTGGCTTCTACATAGCCAACACTAAGCTTAGCCTAGAGTGGCAGGACTGCCAGGGACAGAACATAACCAATCACACTGTTGTTGATTGTCCGTGACACATTCCAATGTATGATAAAAGGTAATAATCCAGCACATTACTGAATCCCCATTCTTTCTCTCCTTGCATTGTTTTCAGTTCTAGGTGTTAGTCTCCCCACTCCCAGTCTCAGCATGCCTCATACAGCTGTGACATCTGATCTTGTGTGATAGTACGGTCAGCCTGCTGATTGAGGTTATAGCAGACAGGCCAAGACAGGTAGACCTGAGTGATCAAAAAGTATAAATCTAAAAAGGTAAAGAAAATAAAGAAAACAAATTATGCAATGTTTTGTTTTGGATTCAGTTTATTATATCTAAACCCATGTAATAAATTGTCGCTAACTGGTCCTTAGATGTAATGGTTGCATTACTTTTCTTTTTTTCAGCCTGAGAACATTTTTAGTAAGTACAGAACAATTTCTTTTGATCTTGATAGAAATCCTGTATTTTTTTAACTTCTTGAATTGAAATCTCAAACAATGTAATCAGCTTTCTTAGCTATTAGCTGTAAGCTACACAAACCCCCTTTCCTATTAGGGATGCGATTCAGCTTTGCCACTACAATGGGCTTGAGGCGAAACCTACTTGTCCAAGGTTTGTGGTCCTGTGGAATTAGTGCTGATTCACACATGTGCATTGCGGATTGAAGCTCAGGTTTCACAGCTAATTGATACAGTAGTTGGTCAGGTCAGGTTTACATCAGGTTCAGATCAGGTGCTGGTCAGGATTTTATCCTGTTCACAAATGATGACATGTGCGGTTTAGAAACATTTCCCATAGAAGTCAATAACATGTAATCTTCACCTGAACCGGGTCTAGGGTCGGACTGACCATTTGGAAACTCGGGCACTGCCCGAAGGCCCGAAGTCAGTAGGGGGCCCCATGAGATGCCCCTGGTACCTTTTTCAAAGGCTTTTTTGAGTGTGGGCAAGGACACAGGGGCCCCATGATCCCCTATTGCCCGGGGGCCCCATGAGTTGTCAGTCCGCCCCTGACCGGGTCGCACTGCTCAGACAAAAAACATGATTCTTTCAATCCACACTGAATCTGCACTGCCAGTGCACAGGACATATGTGAACAGGCACCATAGGAAGCAATGTTATTTCACATGTCATGTTCAAACCGCATGCAATTCGCATATACACTACTGCCAAAAGTATTGGTACGCCTGCCTTTACACACACTTGAACTTTAATGGCATTCCATTCTTAGTCCGTAGGGTTCAATATTGAGTTGGTCCACCCTTTGCAGCTATAACAGCTGCAACTCTTCTGGGAAGGCCGTACACAAGATTTAGGAGGGTGTCTATGGGAAGGTTTGACCATTCTTCCAGAAGCACATTTGTGAGGTCAGGGCACTGATGTCAGATGAGAAGGCCTGGCTCGCAGTCTCCGCTCTAATTCATCCCAAAGGTGTTCTATCGGGTTGAGGTCAGGATTCTGTGCAGGACAGTCAAGTTTCTCCACCCCAAACTCACTCATATATCTCTTTATGGGCCTTGCTTTGTGCACTGGTGCGCAGTCATGTTGGAACAGGAAGGGGCCATCCCCAAACTGTTCCCACAAAGTTAGAAGCATGAAATTGTCCAAAATGTTTTGATATGCTGACGCTTTAAGAGTTCCGTTCACTGGAACTAGGGGACCAAGCCCAACCCCTGACAAATAACCCCACACAACAATCCCCCCTCCATCAAACTTTCAACTTGGCATAATGAAGTCAGGCAAGTACCATTCTCCTAGCATCCAACAAACCCAGACACGTCCATCAGACTGCCAGACCGAGAAGCGTGATTCATCACTTCAGAGAACATGTCTCCACTGCTCTAGAGTCCAGTGGTGGCGTGCTTTATACCACTGCATCCGACGCTTTGCATTGCAGTTGATGATGTAAGGCTTGAATGCAGCTGCTCGGGCATGGAAACCCATTCCATGAATTTCTGTACACACCGTTGTTGTGCTAATCTCAAGGCCAATTGAAGTTTGGAGGTCTTTAGCTATTGACTCTGCAGACAGTTGGTGACCTCTGCGCACTGTGCGCTTCAGCATGCACTGACCCCGCTCTGTCATTTTACGTGGCCTACCAGTTCATGGCTGAGTTGCCATTGTTCCCAGTTGCATCCACTTTGTTATTATACCACTAACAGTTGACCGTGGAATATTTAGTAGCAAGGAAAATTGACTTATTGCACAGGTAGCAACCTATCACGGTACCACACTTTAATTTATTGCGCTCCTGAGAGCGACCCATTCTTTCACCAATGTTTGTAGAAGCAGTCTGCATGCCTAGGTGCTTAATTTTATACACCTGTGGCCATGGAAGTGATTGGAACACTTGAATACAATGATTTGGAGAGGTGTCCCAATATTTTTGGCAATATAGTGTATGTAAACCAGAACTCGATGTGACAGTAAACAGTACCCTTATTTTCCAAAAAACATTGCATACATATCAACTACTTAATGGTTCTGTAATTTATTGTTCATGATATTGTTTCTTACTAACCTTTTTCTGATTTCTCATAATGTCTTCTGTGTACTCCCTCACACTACAAATCCCATAGTCTATAGTCTATCTTGGGGGTGAGCAAGAGAAGGTGGCTACATTGCTACATACAGTGAGACCATGGAGAATGGACATAGACACCCTCTAACAGAAAGCCAGATTACAGCAGCAAGAAAAAGGATTTGGAGGAGGCTGAGAGCAACAGAAGGAACTTTTTTTGAGTTGACAATATGTACTGGAATAGTATTTTGTTTGGAAACCATAATTTAGTGTCACTTTAATGCAGGAATTTGCCAGACCAAATTTTCTGCAACCACAATGAACTGCCTGGCCTTTAAACTTAGATCTGCTGGCTTTAAAGGGGCAAGAGCCCTTTTGGATTAGCTGGCTCCCTCACTATAAAAGTGTGAGGTCAAACAAGCCATGCTAGCAATGTGCTTTATCTGTGATAGGGAAGGCATAGGGAGTAATGCCAACAAACTGTATAGAGAAGATTAGTGTAGGTCTTGTAGGCACTGGCAGGTCTGTTAAAGAAGATGTAATATCTTACTGAATCTCATAGTAGTAGAAAAATGCTATGCATTTTGAAACATTTGGGAGTGGGGGAGTAAAGGGTTTTTATTTATTTTATCTTTTATTAGATCTTAAAGTGTTACTAAACCCAGGACCCTGCATTCACTATATCTGGTCTCCCACAGTACTCAGAACATGGAAATGCAATTATTTTAGTAAATATAAACTGCTAAATACCTTTTCTCATCAGCTGTTAGAGCAGTCTTGTGACTTCTGTGTCCAGCCCAGCACTAGCTAAAGCTTGTAGGAGGAGTTTTCTTTCTGTTCTAGGAGGAAGGAAATCTCCTGACCTCTGTCTGGACAGTGCTGATTGGCCCTGTGCTGGTCACATGTACTCTCCTAAGACAAAAAAAAAGAAAAACCTTTCTAGCAATACACACTAAACTAAGCATGTGCATGCCTATGGTTCAGTCTGGAGATAAGAGGTGATTGCTTGAAAAAGGGGAGAAACAGAGAAGGAAGGATCAAACAGCCTTTTTACACAATGCAGAGGATTAACCCCTTACGTTCCACAGTGAGTATAACAAGCATGCTTTACTGCATATACAGACTGAATCTACTGTTGTGGGTTTAGTAACACTTTAATGCTACTGGTGTCCTGCAACCTTGTTACATTCACATGCTTCACATTAATAACATGCTGCATGTGTTTTTTCAGAGGGCATATATTCTTTCTGCTTCTCTCTGCAATTGTTATTTTTAAAGGTTTTTTTTTAAACTATGACAACCAATGAATATACCTGTGCACCAGTACAGAAGCTTATAATTTCCTTGGAGAAGCATGTGACAGGGTAATGGGCAGCACAGGGGCTAAATGGTTAGCACTTCCACCTGGCAGTACTAGGGTCATTGGTTCAAATCCCAACCACAGCACCTCCTGCCTGGAGTTTGCATGTTCTCCCTGTGCCTGCATGCGTTTCCTCCGGGTACTCTGGTTTCCTCTCACACTCCAAAGACATGCTGGTGGGTTAATTGGCTCCTGTCTAAATTGGCCCTAGTATGTGTATGTATGAATGTAAGATAGAGACCTTAGATTGTACGCCCCTTGAGGATTTGGGACTGATGTGAATGTACAATATATATATATATATATATATATATATATATATATATATATATATGTAATGCGCTGTGTAAATTAACGGAGCTCTATAAGTACCTGTAATTAATACATTTACAGGCAGGAGATTGTGGTAGACGGGGCAGAGCATTGTCACCCCATAACACAAAGTCCCCAAACAAGGACCTTTTAAATCAGACTCACCAGCTGTTATTTTTATGAAAGCTTGTGATTAAAATAAAAATAGGCTTTCTGAGTGATATTATCATGTAAAGCTTATATGAGCTTTTAGTGACTGGATTTACATCAACTTTAACAAAAAAATCAATTTAAATTCTTTGATTTACAGTGCAGGAGTATATTTTCTTATATTCACTGCCTGTGTACACAGATTTATATACTAAAAATCCTTTTAAAGATCAATATCTGTTCACAACTCACTGAATCTGTGCCTGTTTTCTCCTGAAAAGTTTTTAAAATTACTAGAGTGGACTGCATTAATGAGATGCTAATGAGCGTAAAGCAGCATCATAGCTGCTTTATACAACTGTTATTAAGGGCCAGTTCACACTACATGCGTTTCAGTTGCTTTGTTTCTGCATCCAAAATGCACAGAAAGTAAAATTTTATATGGTTGTCAATGTCATAGTTCACATCAGTGCTTGCAGTTCCAGTGTGTTCCAGTTGCAGAGGAGAAAGCAGAACAGGCTGAATTTTTCCTGCACAGAACTGGACTGGAATGCAGTAAAACGCATCAAAAACCGCACTGGAATGCACATGTCCCTATTTAAAGTGAAGAAAGAGAGAGGGAACAAAATGAACTGGAATTTATAAAAAAACAGACACCAGAACGTGTCAAAAACGCATCAAAACCGTACCGGAATGCATCAGAATGCGTCCAGAATGCATCTGGACTGCATTTCTATAGTGTGAATTGGCCCTTAACCACCTCCTGCCCGCCATATAGTACAATCACAGGCGCAAGGCAGTTCTCTCATTCTGGGAGGACGTCATATGATGTCCTCCCATTCGAACCGCACATGCGCTACTCCGGGAGCACGCAGCGTGGCAATCGGCAGTGTGCTGTGTCCCTCGGATCACCAATCAATGGAAAGAGCCGAAGATGTCGGCTCGGTTATGTGATCAGCTGTGTCCAATCACAGCTGATCACATGTAAACAGGGAAATGTTGGTCATCGGCACTTCTCTCCTCACGAGCTGTCACGCTGAGAGCTCGAGAGGAGAGCCGGTAATCGGCATCCCTCAGAGGGGACATGTACACTGATCATCAGGGCAATGATGATCAGTGTGCCCTGATGATCTGTGTAGCCCCAGCAGTGCCAGCTGTCAGTGCTCATCCATGCCACCTGCCAGTGCCCACCAGTGCACATCAATGCCAGATATCAGTGCCCACCTGAGCTGCCTTTCAGTGTCACCCATCAGTGCCAGTCAGTGCCACCTATCAATGCTAGTCAGTGCCACCTATCAGTGCTGTCAATCAGTGCCACGTATCAGTGCCAGTCAGTGCCGCCTATCAGTGCTACCTATCAGTGCCGCCTATCAGTGCCATATATGAGTGCAGCCTTTCAGTGCCCATCAGTGATGCCTGTCAATTCTCATCAGTGCCTCCTCATCAGTGCCCATCAGTGCCCATCAGTGCCGCCTATCAGTGCCCATCACTGCAGCCTCATTAGCGCACATCAGTGAAGGAGAAAAATCACTTATTTACAAAATGTTATAACAAAAACTAAGAAAAAGTTTTTTGATTCAAAATTTTCAGTGGTTTAGGAAAAAATAAAAAACCCAGAGGTGATAAATACCACCAAAATAAAGCTCTATCTGTCACAAAAAAATTATAAAAATGTAATATGGGTACAGTGTTGCATGACCGTGCAATTGTCATTCAAAGTGCAACAGCGCTGAAAGCTGGAAATTGGCCTGGGCAGGAAGGGGGTATAAGTGCCCTGTAGGCTAGCGGTTAAAGAGAAGTTTAGGATTAGAAAGAAACAAACCTACATACTCACCTAGGTGGATGCAGCATTGGTTCAATGCTGTATTTTTCCCGCACCAAGAACTGACCAAGACCAAGAACTGAGCGATCCAAGACCGCTGATCACTCGTTTCTCAGTCTTCACTGAGAATAGAGGCGGTGACTAACAGTCACCAGCTCTCTGCTCTGCCCCTGGGGCACCAGGAGCGCTGACCTGTGGAGCGGGCAGGAGCAGCTGGCTCAGACTCTTAGCGACTCGCTGATAGACTGAGCCAGCTGCCAGTCCAGGCATCTGGGTGGATCCTGACTTTAAAATCTGGATCTCTCAGAGCCTGGACCAGCTCTGTAACTGGTCACAGGAGTGTACAACGAAGTATACTCATGTGGTCCATAAGAGAAGTAAGACCAAAAGAGCTTTGGCCCTACTTCTCCTTTAACTAGAACATCCAAAAGTTTATATACAGCTATAGCTCACAGAAGTTGCATCTTATCCAAAAGGCATATTTCACTATTTCTCGCTGAAAATAAAAAAATTGCCGTATTTCCATAAAAGTCAAAATCATTTATAGCTTTATAGGCATATCTAAAATCATCATAAACATTAACAATTTCCTTTCTGCCTACTGACTATAACAAGAAGTCGTTAAATGTGTTGGATTAATGCAGAGTCTGTAAGTCAATGACAAAGGCAAATCCTAATAATCCATATATAACATAAGAACTGCATTTAGAGTGGGCTTTATCCTCTAAATAGCAAAGTTGCTGACTTTACTACATTAGATCTGAAAATAGTGGTATTGGTGTTTTATTTTAGTTTTACTATATGATCAGCACAGTAGCCTATAGTAGTAGAGTAGGTGCTACCACACACACCAGAGCCAGGGGCCTATTTACCACAGGGCAAACCAAGCATTTGCCTAGGGCGGCATTTTTCAGGGGGGCAGCGCTGCCCCCCAAAAGAAGGAACACACACAGCATGGGGACCAGGTGGGATCTGAGAGAGGCTACGGGCTGCTTGGTGGTGTATGCAGAGCCTGACTCTTGTTCCCGGGGATGTCCGGAGCTGTGAAGGTGAGTGTCTTCTCTCTCACCGGGGTGGGGGGTTGTCAGTGTATGGGGGGCGGTGGTAGTGGAAGGCTCTCTTGCATGGGGGTGGGGAGAGGGCTGGGGTGTTGTTGGTCAATGTCAGGCTCTCTCGGATAGGGGTGGGGAGAGGGCTGGGGTGTTGTTGTTCGGTGTCAGGGTCTCTCCATGGGGGGGGGGGGGGGGGGCAAGCCAATTTTTGTGTTGCCTAGGGCAGCAAAAAACCTAAACACACCACTGACCACTGACCAGACCTACTGTGCTCATCATATAGTACAGGCCTTGAAATTTCCACTCTCCTGCTTGCATTTTGCAAGTGGAAATAACATGGGGCCAGATTGATCAAACAGCTGATGGATATGGAGCAGGGTGCCAGCACCAGAGGCGGAATAAGCTTTCAGACATTTAGGCACTCACACACTACCTGAGGGCCCAGGGTCCTTAGGAGGTCCTATGACAGGCTCCTGAAAGGATGGGGAGGGCCGCAGGGTGGATTGTGTCCGGCCCGGTGAGAGGAAAGAGAGAATAACAGAGCCCAAAGAGGAGGACACTTCACAGACTGGTGAGAACTCAGCATGTAACAGTGGGAGGAAGGGGGAGAGGACATGGCTATGGGGGGGTGGGGGTGAAGGAGGGTATATATTTATTTCTGTAACTGTATTCTGCATAAAACATTTAACAGTGTCATTTAATGAGAGAATTTACGAGGGCATGTTTAGGGGAGGGATTAGGGGCGTGGCAGGGTAGCGGATGGGTGGAGCAACTGGTGGTGAGTAACTCCTAAGGCCTGGCTAGTAGCTCAGGACTTGAAATTTTAAGCCCTAAAAAATAACACACTGGTTTATATGTATCCATTAATCTGTTTCTGGCTCAAAGGGTATTAAGTATCTATATTAGGTCCTGATCTCACCTTAAAGTGGAACTGTAATTCAAAAAAGAAAAATTGTGAACAGGCAGGTTTATTAATGTGGACGAGACACGCTATGTCTCTTCTACATTAAACTTTCTATCCACCTGTCCGCAGTGTACACCGAGCTACACACGGCTGCTCAGTGTACAATTTTGGCAAACTGTTGAAATGAATGAACTTCCCCCACATGATATCATCCTGGGACAAGACAATGGACAAAGATTGGTACCTGGAAGAAGACCGGTCAAAGATGTCAGCGACCATTAAAGCAGCTCCGAGACACCACAGTGTTGGAGTGGAAGTGAATATAGTTTCATTTTCAGAAAAAAAACTCTGTCTTCTTATTTAATAAATCCCCAATGTCTCATAAAAACTCAGAAAGGCTTGAAGACTCAAGGACTCAAAGAAAATGCTCAGCTTTAAGAAATCCTTGCTAAGCTCCTCCCTCTGGATACTAAGGATCTGATTTTCTAAAGGCAAAAATGCTGTTCATTTTGTTAAGGACATTTTCCCTTAGATTAGTAAATATTGTAAAAATCTGTTGCAAAGAATATCCAATCTCACTTGTGAGGATGGATCAAACTGTTGGCTGAATGAAAGAAAAAAAAAAAAGAACCCCCTATAGCCAGCTTAAAGGAGAAGTATAGCCAAAGCTATTTGGGCCCTACGTCTCCTGTGGGTTGCACTTAGTTCTGCACTCCTATGATCTATATTCAGCTGACAGTGTGCTAAAGTCTGCTGTTGGCGGATGTCACGGAGTCGGTCCAGGCTCTGCAGGCTTCCTGATTTTAATGTCAGGCTAGATTCACACCTGAGCTTAGCGTTTTTCAGTGCTTTTGTTGTGTGTCTTTTGCTTATTTTTGCATGTTTTCATACAGTGATTTTAGGAACTTTTGAACTTTGGCTTTTTTTATTAGCCAATGGAGAAAAATATCACCTGTTACGTCATTTGTTGCTAGGTTTTTCTTTTTTTTAGTTTTTCCATCAGCTTTAGTTGTTATTATTATTATTATTTTTTTATTATTTAGTTTTAGTTAGTTAGGATTAGATTAGGGTTAGGATTGGGTTTGGGTTGGGATTATTAGTTTATTATTTTCTCATTATTTAGTTATTTTTTGCTAGGATAATAAAAAAAAAATGTAAAATAAATACACAAATAAATAATAAATAAGGTATGCATGAAGGTTAAAAATGTTCTGTGTGGAGAAGCTCCCCCAGCCCCCTCAATACTTACCTGAGCCTCATCGCTGAACAGTGATGTGAATGACAACCTCGGCTGTCCCGCTTATGCCTTCTTATTGGCTGAGACAGCAAGTGGGAGCCATTGGCTCCTGCTGCTGTCAATAACAGCCAGTCAGCCAATGAGGAGAAAGAGGAGGCAGGGACAAGCCATGGCTTTGTGTGTGAATGGACACACGGAGCAGCGAGTGCCCTCATAGCAAGCTGCTTGCTGAGGGGGCACCCGACAGACAGGAGAAGCCAGGAGTGCCTGTGGGGACCCGAGAAGAGGAGGATCCAGGCTGCTCTGTGAAAAAGCCACTACACACAGTAGGTAAGTATAGATATGTTTGTTATTTTACAGAAAAAAAAAATAATAACATTTAGAATCACTTTAAGGTTGGGTTATTGCAGGTCAGCTGGATGACTCTACAGGTTGTGGCTCTATCGCCTCCTCCTGACTCTGGGGGACCATAGAAACTTCCAGAGCTTGGTAAGAAGGAAGGGGGAGGCCTAATCTGCATATTCATGGGGGGTCTGGCCAATCCCATGTTTGGAGGCTCTGGTAGAGTGGTGGACTGGCCTATAAATATGGGAGAATCAGGCTGACAGGGGAGTTGGGTGGAAGATTGAGTGCTGAGGAGACTTTTGGTGTCTTGGTAGGGGTCCCTAGGTTTGGGGGGGGTGACCTCTAGGCTGGGCTCAGGCTGGCTCAGAAGGATACATTCTGTGGACAGTGTGAGTACAGCAGCACACGTTGGGATCTACAAGGGGAAAGACTTCCAGCTGTAGCAAGCTTTTCAAGGACAGCATTGAGTTAAATCCTTTATCCTTGACCTGGGAGATCTTCCAAGAAGCCAGGAGGGCTTTTAGTTCTTGCAGGCTGGGGAGATGGGAGTAGCTCTGTAGTCGGAGAGAAGACTTCCCTGCATGTAGCTACGAGAAGTAAAGTGATTTTTTTGAGGGGCTGCTTGTTCCTCGCCCATAAAGGACAGCTGCTGCTGATCCACAATGGCGGAAGGCTTTCAGGAAAAGAACAGTCCAGGTTCTGCTTTATACATAGGAGGAAAGTGTCCCCCTTCCATTGTTTCAAGCCATTTTGAGCATCTCATAATCCCCATTTCCATATCCAATAAACCCCTAATAAAATAACAAAACCAAGTTAATTTACTGGTTACTATCTTTGGATGCAAGTCTGTGTGAATAATCATCTGGCTGTGTGGAAGGAAGCTTAAGGATACCCACACTACAGCGGCCCCCACGTCATTGCACAGGCTCTGCAGACATTGTTGGCAATCTTTCCCCTATACTGAATCCAGCACTGAGAGATCATGTGACTGGACTGGAGCGACTTCAGAATAGATAAGTATAGCCTTCTTTCCTTTTATAAGGTGAATAGAAGAGATTTAGAATTGGGGTGGGAGTAGATTTAAACCTAGACTAGACATCCCCTCTTACTGACATTACAACTTTCTCAAGCAGACACATGAAGAAAAGTCCACAAAGCACACTAACATTAATTATATTAATTATGTGCAATAAATGTATTTCTGTTCTTGCAAACATTATCTGTTAACAGTGCTATAAAATGAGTGGTTAGTAAGTTAAATCAGAAGTGACATCCATGCTGAGCTGGAGAAAGCTCTTAATACTTCCCCAGTAAAGAGCTTTTGCACAGATATTAGTGAATCCGCAGTCCCCATACAACAAGGCTGGTCAAGCCACACAGCAAGTTATGGTTAATAAGTGGCTTTCACACTAAAATCTCTTTCATGCTCACAAACACTTGAGGGTTAATGAAAGAGAGAATGAAAGAGAGGGAAAGGTATAGAAAAATAACTTACAATTGGCCCGTCCATGGTTCCTAAGATGTGTTACTTATCAAAACGCAGCTGAAAAATGAGAAAATACTGAGAGCTTTATGAGAGACAGCTGCCTCACCTTTTATGGTGACAAGAGCTCAGAATCCAGCCAATTCTTTAATCACTTGCCCTCCTGAGGATTTACCCCCCTTCCTGACCAGGCCATTTTTTGCATTACGGTTCTGCGTTACTTTAACTGACAATTGTGCGGTCGTGCAACGCTGCACCCAAATGAAATTTACATCCTTTTTTTCCCCATGAATTGAGCCTGACTGACAATTTTGAGAAACAAAAATATTTTTGACTTTTTGCTATTAAACGTGTCCAGTAAAAAAATTTAAAACAAATTTCATCATAAATTTACACCAAAATGTATTCTGCTACATGTCTTTGCTAAAAAAAAATCCCAATACGTGTAAATTAATTGATTTGCATGAAAGTTATAGCATTTACAAATGGCGGTCTAGATACAGGGATTTGTTTTCTTTTTTACTTTTACTAGTAATGGCGGTGATCAGCGACTTATAGCGGGAATGTGGGACTGCGTCGGACATTCTGACACTGGGGGGGGGGGGGACTGCCTTAGTGTCACTGACATCCTCAATGATAACAATACAGTGATCAGTGCTAAAAAAAAGCACTGACACTGTACTAATGGCACTGGGCAGGAAGGGGTTAACATGAAGGGTGATCAAAGGGTTAACTGTATGCAGGGAGTGTTTCACAGTGTGCTTCACTGTAATCACACTGCTCTGGATGTAGAAAAAAAAAGAAAGAAAAAGCTGTTTAGAAGGGTTTAGCATTTTTTTCTGTTGGAAAAACTCTCCACCTAGTGATTGCCAAGGAACAGTGACAGAGGAGAAGTCTATGTAAACAATACAGATCTCTCCCCTGTCAGCACCAGCATTTGCTTTGTATTGCTCTAGCAATAGCAGAGCAATACAAAGCAGCATACTTACATAGTAAAACAGCACACAGCACATAATGTGACACACACACACAGCCCAACATTAACCCTTTGATCGCCCTACATGTTAAATCCTTCCTGCCCAGTGTCATTTAGTACAGTGTCAGTGCTTTTTATTAGCACTGATCACTGTATTAGTGTCACTGGAGATGTCAGTGACAGTTAGTCAGTTCCCACCCAGTGTCAGAATGCCCGCCACAGTCCCACAATCCCGCTATAAGTTGCTGATCGCCGCCATTACTAGTATATAAAAAAAAAGATTCCAGTATATATACTGCTATTTGTAAACGCTATAACTTACATGTAAACCAATTAATTTACACGTATTGGGAATTTTTTTTAGCAAAGACATGTAGCAGAATACATTTTGGCATAAATTTATGACGAAATTTGATTTTTTGAAATTTGTTACTGGATACGTTTTATAGCAAAAAGTAAAAAATACATTTTTTTTTTAAAGCTTTTTTGTTTATAGCACAAAAAAAAATGCAGAGTCGATCAAATACCACCAAAAGAAAGATCCATTTGTGGGGAAAAAAAACATAAATTTTATTTGGGTGCAGCGTTGCATGACTGCGCAATTGTCAGTTAAGGTAATGCAGCACCGTATCGCAAAAAATGGCCTGGTCAGGAAAGGGTGTAAATCCTCTGGTGGATAAGTGGTTAAAATAGAAACAACAGAAAAATCAGCTGGACAATTACAATTGAATGGAGAAGGAGAATAAGGAGTTAATTAGGGCAGACTAGATTAAACAAAGGTTTACTAAGGGGTAAAGAGGAACATTCAATTAAAAGGAAACACTTTTTTTTTTACTTGTCATGTTGCTTTAATTGACTTAATCTGCAGATCAGCCCTTTGATCTGTATATAAATTAACAGAAAGATACAAAATGAAACAGAGTTTCTTTATATCTTTCTGTATTATACAGCTAAACAGTGTTGTTGATAAACATTGTCAGAGTGTTTGTTTTGACAGGTCCAGCCGCTCCTAATTTCTCTGTGTTCTGTGTAATGCAGCTGTGATTGATACAGTAAGAGCTGAATTGTCATGTACCTGCCCCATTTCCTCCTCACCATCAGCACCTGAACCCTCTTCCTGCTCCTCGTATTCCTTTCTGCCTCCTGTTGCCTGACAGGGATGGAGGCAGTAGGCAAAGGATCCTGCTGACTCTGAGACAGCATCAAGTCCTTCTTTCTTCTGCTACGATGCCTCCAGCGTCTATCAGGCTACAGAATGTGTGATCCAGGAGGAACATGAGAGGGATTGTATCATTAATCACTACCTTTTGCAGTTCACCATTTTGGTTGCCTCTTCAAAAGGTTCCAAAATGTTGCACATGTCCATAATGATGAGCCATTGACAGGTGAACTGGTGTAGCATAGGCCATTAACTTGCAAAAAGGGACTGATTCCCTGAGCAGGAATGATAGCAACTGCAAAGTTAACAGTTTTTCCAAGCTGGCATGAATGCATGGCACTGGCAGGATCACCAGGTGAAAATAACAGGAAAACAGCTTGAAAAGAAAAATAAATGTAGCCATTATTTTGTTTTGGGTTTTTAGATATGCTTCAAGTGGAATGCAACAGGATCAGCTGAAAAAATGTAGTTAGCAATACCCAGTTGGACCAAAAAAAGAAAAAAATTTGGGAACCAGGGCAGGAAGTTCTTAAAGTGTTACTAAACCCAGGACCCTGCATTCACTGTATCTGGGCTCCCACAGTACACAGGAAATGCAATTATTTTTGTAAATATAAACTGCTTAATACCTTTTCTCATCAGCAGTTAGAGCAGTCTTGTGACTTCTATCAGTGTCCAGCAGCACACTAGTTAAAGCTTGTAGGAGGAGGTTTAATTCTCCCCTGATTGTCCTATGAGGCTGCATAACCCCTGACCCTCTGTCTGGACAGTGCTGATTGGCTCTGTGCTGATCACATGCACTCTCACAAGAAAAAAAAACCTCTAGCAATACACACCAAACTGAGTATGTTAAGCTTGCCTCCAAGGCTCTGTTCTATCAGCATATTTATTTATTTAATTTATTTCAGGTACTTATATAGCGCCGTCAATTTACGCAGTGCTTTACATATATATTGTACATTCACATCAGTCCCTAACCCTTAAGGGGCATACAATCTAAGGTCCCTAACTCACATTCATATACAAGGGCCAATTTATACAGGATCCAATTAACATTGTCTTTGGAGTGTGGGAGGAAACCAGAGTACCCAGAGGAAACCCACGCGGGCACAGGGAGAACATGCAAACTCCAGGCAGGAGGTGCCGGGGCTGGGATTCTAACTAATGACCCTAGTACTGCCAGGCGGAAGTGCTAACCATTTAGCCACTGTGCAGCCCGCATATGGATTGGGGACAGTAGAAGAAGGGGAGGATCAGAGAATACAGGATCAAACAGCCTTTTTACACAATGTGGACAATTAACCCCTTAGGTTCCACAGTGAGTATAACAGGCATGGTTTACTGCATATACAGACTGATTTTACTGTTGTGGGTTTAGTAACACTTTCATTTTAGAGTAGTCAGTATTTCTAAGATGCCAGGGGCTGAGTCTGCGTAGAATATTCAGTACTTTTCACTAAAATATCACTCTTGGGTGTATTGGTCCTTTAAGGAAGAATGAATCTGATCAAAGCAGAAACAAATTATTGGCCGCTTCACACTGCTAGGGCAGACTTTTAAACACTGGCTTATCTCTAACTGGCAGTGTTTGATTTTAGGCATGTATTAGTATGTGGTCATATGCATCCCGGGGATTACTGCAACGCGGGTGTAGGATGGTATGATAAGAATGAAAAAAACAGCTGATGAACACCTGCCATTTCACATATACTTCTACATTGCTTAGGACGACGTCCAGGTAAAATGGCAGCCGTATAATCTGCTTTCCGCCTGCATTGTCGGCACTCCATGCTGAAATGATAAATTTGAAAGCAGAACATGTAAACAGGATTTCTGTCCCTGCAGAGTTCTAGCTTAGGCTGCTCGCTTGTCTCTTTTAATATGATTTGTCCTGGCCATAGAAAACAAGGGCTCTCTTTTCCACCCATCCCTCTGCTAATGTAATTAGCATCTAGTCAATAATGTTCAGCATTTCATTTTACCGCTTTAATTAACAAATTCAATTTGTTCAAAGCACTGTGAAAGCAAATTAAAAGCAGACAGAGGGAAGAGCTGCAGGTCTAGATATATAGAAAGGTGTTTGGTAGCCAGATCTTTATTGCGTTCTTTGTTTACCTTTTACTTTTTGATTATTCAATAAGTGTGAATAAACCTTAAAGCAGAACTCCTGCCATGCCGCTAATAGTACAGTTGTAATACATAGAAATGGCTTGTTTGACAATAGATTTCTAATCTTTTTCATTGATGTTTGTTTGATACACACTTCTACTACTCTACCTATACTGTATAGAAAGAACACATGACACCACCATTTGAAGATTGCCTTGTGTCACCTCTCCATCCCTGGCCTGCTCATTTGGGATAAAAATAACAAAGTGTTGGGCCATTGCTGTGCCTTCTCCTTTCTAAGCAACAACAACCTGAAACAACAGCTGTCACTTTCTATTCACTGGTACCTCCAAAATGTATACCCGGCTTGGGAGGTTTTTTTCCCATTTAACAGCATGCAGCAACAGCCCTGAAGAAGGGGGAGTCCTTACCCCAAAACGTGTTGACTCAATGTACTTGTTGCTACTTTCACCAAACACCTTTTAGCCTATCTTCTAATTCCCATTCTTTTGTACACCGGGAGTGCCTTTCTTCCTACTTTTCCATGTCTACACATGGAAACCACCATAAGGTTTCATTGCCATTATGCAATACTGGGCACAACCTCCAGAAGGAACTCCTTCCTACCTAACTCGCACAACCACCCACCCACCCACGACCAGCAACTGATCCGGTCAGTCCAGTGCAGTCTCTAGCACAAACGAGATTCTCCTTTCTATGAGCTAATTTAATTTTCTCCACCTTTAGGTTCAGTGCTTGAGATAAGTGGCAATCAGGGGCAGACTGACCATTGGGGAACTCGGGCACTGCCCGAGGGCCCGGGGTCAGTAGGGGGCCCCATGAGATGTCCCTGGTACCTTTTCATAGGCTTTTTTGGGTGTGATTTGAGTGTAGGCGAGGACACAGGGGCCCCATGATCCCCTATTGCCTGGGGGCCCCATGAGGTGTCAGTCCTCCCCTGGTGGCAGGGCCCGGGGTCAGTAGGGGGCCCCATGAGATGTCCCTGGTATCTTTCACAGGCTTTTTTGGGTGTGATTTGAGTGTAGGCGAGGACACAGGGGCCCCATGATCCCCTATTGCCCGGGGGCCCCATAAGGTGTCAGTCCTCCCCTAGTGGCAATGCAACAGAACCTGCTTGGCTCAGATTGACAGTTCCCATGTGTTAGCATGATTTCTTGTTTGCATTAAAGTATGGGTAGACAGCAGGGCAAGGCTGGTGACCTGACTTTCTCCTGCTGTATGCTATTGAGTAATAAAGCCTGGTCACCTGGTATGCCCCCAGCCTATGAATGGGCACTAACCCCTGTGCGGGCCGCGTTTTGCATGGGCACGAGAGCCCATTCATTTGAATGGACTCCCATGCCCATGACACAGAGGGAAAAAGTCCCTGCACATCTTCTGAAAACGCAGCCTGCACGGGAACCTCAGTTCTCAGTATGGTTGCGTTTTCCAGTGCGGGCGGCGTGCCATTAGAATTAATGGCACCCGCCCGTGGGTCTGCATTTCTCTGTGCAGGTGGTGCGGCTGCACAGATTTTCATGCGGATCCTCAGCAGCACTACCCGCACAGATGTGAACCTAGGGTCAAGAAGCAGCAGCTGCAGTTCACCCCTCTGCTCAGGCCTCCACTTGTCTTATTCATAGTGTAGCTCCTGCCGCCCCCCGTCTGTTTGCAGCTGTATAGGAGATTGCAAGAAGCTGATGGCTAATCAGATTCAGGTGCTTATGTTATCTGCATTAAAAATTACATACAGATAGGGCCAGTGCTTCCACTAGGCAAACTAGGTGGCCACCTAGGGAGCACTGCCAGCTAGGGGTGCCTGGGAGCAGCCCAGGCTGGCACTCTTTCTGTGCGTGACACAGCCATGTCATGAATGATCCTCCAGCTGAGAGGAGGGGCAGCAGAGGGCAGGAAGAAAAGACAGAGGAAGATGCCTGGTGTCTGGGGCCAGTGTAGCAGCTGAGCTGCTGCTCCTTCCAGTGTTCCTCTCAGACTCAGTCCCTTACTTCCAGCCCTTCTCTTCCCATTCAACAGCAGAAGCTGAGCTGTGCCTGCAAAAGAAGGTATGATGTCTTGTGTCTGTGTGAATGTGACCCGGCCATCTGCCACATATGGAATGTGTCAGTGAGTGATGACATCATCACGATCCCACAGCCTGCTCTTCTAGTGCCTGCTGATCTGTGTCAGTGTTGGTGGCGGTGTGTTGTGTCGGATCTGTCACTGTATGGGATCTCTCAGTTCAGGTGTTCTCTGTGTGTGTGTGTGGGGGGGGGGGGGTTGGGCTGCCTGCTGTCACAGCGTTTTATCTCCCCCCATTGCCTGGGGAATTCCAGCCTGGGATGTCAGAGTGTGGATCCATCATCCTCCACTCAATGCAAGCTGTCACCCTGCTGTCACCCTGCCCCTGCCAGCCACAGATACAGTCCACCCATGACACTGATTTTGTCTTTAATATTGGTGCTTGTGGCATCCTATGGCACTTATTTTTTCAAATGAAAAGAAATTTAGCAGTGTTATGTTTTGTTGATTTAATATTTTCTACAGTTTTTACATTTTTATTTATTTATCTTTTTTTTTGGAAGGGGGGGGGGGGCACAAGTAGCTGGTCCTGCCTATGGTGCAAAATAGTCTAGCACCAGCCCTGCATACAGAAGGATAAAAACATCAATTGAGATTTGGGTACAAATGCTAGTTCTATGTAAAAATTTCAGATTTTGTTTTAAAGTGATTGTAAACCCTTACATATACTCAGTGAAGTAACTGGCCTCGGGCGATGCGGAGATTAAACAAATCCTCATACATAAGTGATACCTGTTTATCTGCAGTTTTCTGTTCTCTACATCTGTTAATAGCTGAGAATTTAAAAAACTTGTCTTACATTTCAGAAAAAAGGGGGTAGTGAGCTGAAATTACACACTGTAGAGCTCAGTGAGGGGAGCTCTGAGAGCTGATTGGAGGGAAGGAACACCCCCCCTTCACACAGTACACACGAACAGAACTGAGGCTGCCAATCATAGGTTGTGCCCTCCCCTGTCACCATTTTTCACTTTGTGTCATGAAACCTCAACAAAAGTAACCTATGCTGATAGCAGAAGAAAGAGGCAACAGACAGAAATGACACTTAGTGCTCTTAATTGAGAAAAATACACACTATAGAGGAATATGCTTTATTCTTACTTCATGTCTGAGGTTTACAACCTCTTTAAGCCCCCTGTCACATCAAAGCCAATTTTGAAATTGTGCGACTTAAAGTGAAGTTGCATGATTTCAAAATCGGCTGACCTGCCGATTTTCAGTTGCAATTTGCAAGACATCTGACACAGATGTCTATGCAAATCGCAACAAAAGTAGTGCATGCACTACTTTAGAAATCAGTGCGGCTCCGACTTGGTTGGAGCCGCACTGATATGACCACTCTAATAGCGGACAATAGGGTGCAACTTGGCATACGATTTGCAAGTCACCTGGCATGCAAATCTCATGCCAAGTCGCACCCAATGTGGCCGGGTTGTAATCTGTGCAGTCAAACATTCATTGTGTCCTATATGTTCATAGTGCTCAATGCCGATTGGCTCCTGGGGGTTCAGAAAGGATCCCCCCCGCTGCAGCAAATTGGGTCATTCTTTACTGAGGTTTTTTTGCCTTCCTCTGGATCAACTGTGGTTATAGAATTGTGTATATGAAGGTTTTCTATTAGTTTTTTTATACTATTTGAACTAGATGGAGTTGTGTCTTTTTTCAACCTGACTATGTATCTATGTAAGCAGGGGCGGACTGACCATTTGGAAACTCGGGCACTGCCCGAGGACCCGGGGTAAGTAGGGGGCCCCATGAGATGCCCCTGGTACCTTTTTCATAGGCTTTTTTGAGTTTGGGCAAGGACACAGGGGCCCTATGATCCCCTATTGCCCGGGGGCCCCATGAGTTGTCAGTCTGCCCCTGTATGTAAGCAACATACACACATGCCCTGTGCTGTCCTACTAGCAGTTAGCCAACAGCTAGCTAACAAAACTGACAGGAGCAGCATTTTGTTTCATTGCAGAACTGAATTTACTTCTGTTATTAGTTCTGTAAAACTGCAATACAATTACATATACTGAAGTTACAATATGCTTGTAAACATCTCTCTCACAAATGCTTACAATGAACACATTTCTTGCAAATAGCTACCTACAAATCATGTTAAATACATAAATATGATCTGGCTATATACATGACTTTAACAAACACACCGAATGAACTTATAGGCATATGTGTATCAAAGGGAGAATGGATGAGACATTTACTGGTGTTCTAAAATGGCTGCAGTGCAGGGACGGACTGACAACTCATAAGGGCCCCAGGCAATAGGGGATCATGGGGCCCCTGTGTCCTTGCCCACACTCAAAAAAGCCTATAAAAGGTACCAGGGGCATTTCATAGGGCCCCAAACTGCCCCCGGGCCCTCAGGCAGTGCCCGCGTGATTGAATGGTCAGCCCGCCACTGCTGCAGTGGTAAATGGAAAATCTATTTTTTCAAGACACTCCCTATTCTTGTTGAAAGGAATAATAGAAACAGGTGCAGTTGCAGTGAACACCCAGTAGATGGCTCCCTACTCAACACAATGATATACAGAACACACCCATATGCCCAAAGGTTGCAATGGATTAAATTCAGGGATATGTTTGTTTAGGTGACCTGATCTTTGTTGTTTGAATGTTGGTGACATGCAACCTTACAGCAAAGGAGGAAGGAGGCAGCTGTAGTAAATCTTCCTATCTGGAACATGTGGGAAAATCTGGGGTCTAAAAACTCTCAATTGCAAATCACCCTGCCTACCACTGGCCACTTTTTTCCCAAAATGTCCCCATTATTGCATGGCTTACGTGTACGGTTTCTGAAACTAGATGTGTGATGACACTTTATGTGTCAACTCAACGCAATAACTCATGATATTGCCCTTCTTTCCTTGTTATTAGTGTTTTTTTTCTGCAGAATATAAAGAGTTTTAGAGACAGGGTTTGCTTTATAGTTTTTATTTTATTTTATTTTTTATGTTTACATCTGAAACCTTTACTAAAAAAAGATTACCTGTACAGGATTTTCTCTACTTACGTGGATGTCAGTTGCAACAAAATATTTAGCTGTCCATGCTAACATTTTTCATTAGGCTTGGGCAACATTACTAATGGTACATATATCAGATGAAAACCTTCCTACCATTTAGGCCTAATGCTCTAAGACCGTCTGCGAGTCCTGGCACAGTGCCAGCTTAGTGTTGCAGAATATCCTTGCATTATTACATTCCTCTGGGGAATGCTATAGCTTAGTACCTAAACAGACTGGGTCTGAGCATTGACAGATACAAATATTGTGCTCACGCACTCTCTGCTGCTACTTTACAGTCATTTAAATTCACTTTGCATCCGGCTGAGGGATGGCTGTCATTGCAACATATGTTACTCACAGTAGTTGTTAGACAAGTCGAGAATCACTGTCAAGGTACAGCAACCAAAATGATGAAGATTTTAGAAATCCTTACCAAAAACTAAAGACTAGAGTCACCTTTACAATAGTTAGAATAAGACTGGAAGGAGACACATGTCCATCAGCTTCATCCTGTCACCAACTGTAAGGGCTAAAGTACACTGCAGCTGATAAACGCACGTTTAGGAGCTGTTCAGCATTTTTTTCAGCAACCCCTGAACTCACCCTAATGTTTTCCTATGTGTCCATGTACACGTCTTCGTTTACAGTCGTTTACAGGCATTTGAGTTTACAGTCGTTTTTTGGAATGCAGAAAACTTGCGTTCAGCAATCGATTTTATCAGCGTTTCAAACTCAAAATGATTCTAAACGTGGGAAATCGCATTTATAAGTGTTTGCGCCTGAAAAGTTTTTTTACTCTTCCAGTTCCCGATGCTGTCCAGTGTCTTTTTCATCATGAAAAATGCATGCAAAGCATTTTCAAGGTACTCAAATGGACAAAACACTGAACACAGGATGTTCCTACCAAGCTTATCACACATTGTAATGACCAATTCACACCTCAGACCTCTCCCACCCTTGGAAACAAAAGATATGTTAATGACCATTCAGACCTCAAATTCCCCATGAAGACCCCCTGCCAGGTGACCTTAATGACTCCCTCCACCAGACACCTTTCCCACCCTTGGAAACAAAAGAAATGTTAATGAGCAACTCACACCTAAGCTAATTCAACACATACTGCTGTGTATGCATCTACTCTCTGTATTTCTCTGAAACAGTCTGAAATAATTAATAATTTACCACTTTTCGGTGCATTCTGTGCTTATCTTTAAAAAACGCTTCTAAACGCAAACGCACATAAAAGTGCATAAACATTTTATTCAAACATGGCTAAACAGATTTTTTTTCCAGCAGTCAGTTTGCATTGTTCAGAAGTATCCCATGTACATGGGCCTAACAGTTTTGTTACAGAAGAAGTCAAAACAAGCCCTGGGACAAATATGAATCATTAATAAGGATCTCCAGTAGGTTCTGAAGTGGTCATCCATAAAACACACAATTTTATATAAAAATTTTATGTTGTACACAGAAACATCTATGCAAACACCACTGCCAAATGACACAACCACACTAACATACAAATAACATATTATTATTACGTTTCTTTTTTTCAATAAAAACCCTTCCTTAGTCTACTATTAAAGAATATGCAGGTCCAGAATCAGTAGTCACATTCTCCACACCCTAGTGCTGCACTCCATTTCAGCAAGCAGTCTTGGCCGCCATTCTTCTTCTGAGTTGAGTAAAGTGTAGCACTACCCCCCTAAGGGTCGCTGAGTTATTTTCGGGCTCCCTATCACTCTTGACCCCACACTGAAAGCCCAACACCTGCTGACACCACCATGCACTTTTGGCCAGAGCAAACTCTCTCAATATTGCAGAAAATAGACTCACACCCAAGTTGGAATGAACTGAAAATTCATTTATATTAGAGTTGAGTATGAGCAAAGTAAAGCAGCACAAAATTATAGGTGTGCAAACAACAACAGTTATCACTCTTACTAACCTTAAGCAAAGGTCAGCACACATTTAGCTAAATCTCAATCAGTCCTGGGTGCCCTGCATTTCAGAATTTAACCAAAGGCCTCAACTCTGAGATGTTTCTGTCACCAGTGAGCAAAGGAAAATTTAATAATTTTCCTTTGCTCACTGGTGACAGAAACATCTCAGAGTAAGGCTAGCTCATCTGGGGCCCTCAGAAGCTGATGGCAAGGTTCAAATCTGAAGTAAGGAACATGCTTTTAAATTAGGAAGGCTAATGACCCAATAACCACATGGAATATCCTCTGCATGCTTGTTGGGGCACATTTGGTGCACTACAAGAATTCAGATCTCATTGGTTGCAACACATGGAAGTTCCTCAAAAGGATTTACGTAAGCACAGGCACTATCCCATTAAGTGGTATTTAACGTGAGCAGTACCCCTTTAATGCACAAGATGAAATGCAGGTTTTAAGATGGTTTAAGGGGTGGGCAGAAGCAATTATTGACAAGGGGTTAATTCCTCTCTAGAATGCTGCAGCAAATGGCAACTATGACAAGTGTCTCTTGATGGATGTGAACCAGTTGCAGAGGAAACAGTGGTGTGGTTGACCCACAGAGGGCAGACACTGCACTAGTCTCTGATGACTGGACTATGCTGGAGATGTGTTTGCTAATAGGCTGGGTGAACTAGGCCTCAACTTGTGTAATTTGTGAACAATATCAGAAACTGTATAAATAATGGCTGATTCAATAGAATGTCAGTGACAACTTAACTGACTGGAGATTGGGACTCTCTCACTCAAACTGTGGCATCATCCCAGTCAATGGTGGTCTCGCTGTAGATGGGAGGGGCGCTAGCGGTCCTGAGGTTCTTCCTGCAGAGTTCATTATTGGCTGCAGCACTCCGGGTCACCAGCCGATAGGGTAGTTCTCCAGATTCTTTCACGATGTCCTCTTTCTCTGCTCTCTCACTCTGAGGCCTGGTCCAGTCCCCTGGATTTCCACACAGCTTTCTCCTCACACCTTCCTTCCAGCTCTCTCCCAGCTCACTTCCTGTTCCTGAGCTTCTACATTTACATGCCTCTATCCACATGCCATCTCCTCTGGAAAATGTAATCTCCTATTTCACTGCCTTCTAAGTCCTGCGGTTCAGCCTACAAAATCCATAAAGCTTTTCACCAGAGTGTGTGCCACCGATTTGCAGAGCACTGCTACCTTGTGTCTTTTTTAACATCCTGCAGTCTGAATAATATCAGGGTATTACACCAGCATCATTCTACTTACTTTATGTAAGCCCAGGGCATCAAAAGTCACCAAGCCACTGTTGGCTTTTAGCAAAATTATGCTGAGAACAGTAGCTATGTTACTACATGATCACCATTCTTTGGACCACCTATTGTAGCCTTAGGAAAAAAAGAGGAACCCAGGACAGCCCCTTAAAGGTACATTTACTCTTTAAAATTTTGAACGTGGAATGAGGAACACAGGGAAAAATGCTACATGGATGGGGGGAAAAGGTCTGCACAACCTTGGTTTGAACTTTAAGAATACAAGTAAATCTACGTGAGAGAGACAATACAAACATAGTTACCCACTGGCCAACAAGCCTGTTACAAATGCTATGTTCCATTCCTTGCCTTCAGTTATTAGACTGGCTATACATGTAGCAACTTTGTGGCAATTTCCACAATTTTCAACCGAGTTGAATCAAAATCAAAATCGAGTGAGCAAACACAGAAATTATTAGCTTCAATTGACTTTAAAGAAATGGGCTCAAGTTTGCCTTGATCACCTTAATTTTTCTGTTTTCTGAATTCAGCTGGATGATTGAACTCATGGGTGATAAAGAATGAGAGTGCAGCGCTAACCCAAATAGCGATTAAACATATGATAGACCACATATGATAGTGGATCAGTAAAATGTCAGTGTAAGTTCATCAGATGTGCTGAAAGTGCATACAGTCTCCAATATGTAAAGAACCAAAAGTAGTGACTTTCAGAAATGATAATAGCCAAATAATGCACTAACCAGATAGCGCATATTAAAGCGCATGGAGCATTTAAGACCTGCCCCTGGTGCTCAGCCACTCATGGGTGATAGATTGCTTAAATTAAGGTAACCACTTATGATCGTTTGTTCAATTTCTGGTTGATCGAAACTGGTTAACATTGCCTGAAAGTTGCCACATGCAGAGCCAGCTGTACTGTTCTGGTTTCTCCCCATCAGCCAAAATGTCTTTTCCATTATATGATCATTTTCTTGAAAATACCCCTCAATACTCTTAGGTCTGAAAACTCTTGGGCCCATTTAAATACCTTTTATTATCATATCAAAGCAACAGGGTTAATTTTCTTGCAATACATTTTATGACACCATAAAGTAGGAATTGTCACTTGATGACTGAGTTTAGGTGTGTTCGATCATGAATCCAAACCCACATGAGCTATCCCATCATGAAGATGTAACTGCGGATAGCCAATCATAATTGGTGGAGATATTCCCCACCCCATATACAAGGGGAGTGTATACGTGTGGCTGTGGGGTGGGGAATGTCTCCGCTGAATATGATTGGCTGTCTTCAGTGACAGCTTCCTGGATGGATAGCTCATGCTGGTTTGGACTTGTGTCTCAACTTACCTGAGCTCATCCCTATTAATGCCAAATGCCCAACTGCTGTTCCTGGCAATCAACAAGCAATACATAATAGGTGAGACATTTTCCAAGGTTTTAAATACTGCAGATTTAATGACTTTGTCTGGAGTCTGTTGTTATGCTGGCATACTAGGAGTCTATATGTCCAATTTTCTGGAACAAAGCATTCCTATCTTTTAGTAATTAGGTCTGTGCCCATCACTTTTTAGATGTTTAAAAAAAAGGGTTTTTTTGTTTTCCAAACAGCACTTAATATAACAAATATATCTAATACTGAGCTGGTCCACATTAAAATGAAACAAAACCTCGTTTAGTGCCCAAAAGTGGAGTTCGTCCATAGTAGTGTCCCTACCACATTGTATTTTGGGAAGAAAAGAAGCTATGAAGAAAAAAAGTCCTGCGCTGTTTATTCCGCTTAAGTTGTGTCACAATGGGCTGGATGATTATAGATATTAAAGACCTGAGTACAGTTTTAGTTGAAGGTTGGGGTTTAAATCCAGACAAATGAGTTCCCAAACTAAAAAATAAATCTTGATATACAACCTCCTCTATAACAGAAGACATTGCAAATAATTGACAGCTGTTTAGAGGCTACGAAGCTTAAACACAGAGATATCAGACTGCTCCTATTACACAGCATATTCTATGGTTCAATGTAGTTAACACTAAACCTAGGTTCACACCTAAGCGTTTTCTGAAGCATTTTGCAGAAACTCAGAACAGTCCATTTAGCATGATTTCCTATGGGACATGTTCACACTTTTTCGGCCGATGTGTTTTTTGGAAACGGTCAGTGACTTTTTTGAATGCAAAAAGGTGCATTTTTGTTTCTATAGACTTCAATGGAAATGCTACAGAAAAGCATGTATTGAGTTTTTTGCTGCATTTTGCTTTTTAAATCTGCCTAGCAACAAGAAAAAAAAACAAACGCAAAATGCAGCAAAAACACGTCAAAAACACAAGTGCAAAAACGTAAAATGCAACATAAAACGCAATACAGAAATGGGTCAAATGCATCCTGCTTAGGTGTGAACCAAGCCTTAGTCGCCCATTCCTGACCTTGAAAATCACTAAGCAACTTATTCACTCCCTTGTTATATCTCGCCTTGACTATTATAACTCCCTCCTCATTGGCCTACCTCATCGCAGGCTATCCCCTCTTCAGTCTATCATGAATGCTGCTGCCAGACTTATCCACCTTACTAACCGTTCTGTATCTGCCACCCCTCTCTGCCAATCCCTCCACTGGCTTGCCATTGCCTAACAGATAAAATTCAAAACACTAACAATAATTTATAAAGCCATTTATAACTCTGCCCCAAATTACATCACTGATCTTGTCTCTAAATATCACCCAAACTGTCCTCTCCGCTCCTCGCAAGACCTCCTACTCTCTAGCTCCCTTGTCTCATCCTCCCATGCTCATCTCCAGGACTTCTCCAGAGCTTCCCCCATCCTCTGGAACTCTCTACCCCAATTTATCAGACTAACAACTACTCTGCTCACTTTTAGGCGATCTCTGAAAACCTATCTCTTCAGGGAAGCCTATCCTGCCCTCAGCTAATACTGGAATCTTCTACTCTTCCAACCAGTCCATCCCCCACACTTACTACCTTTTGTACCACTAGCCCCTCTCATAGATTGTAAGCTCCAAGGAGCAGGGTCCTCAAATCCCTCTTGTATTGAACTGAATTGTTGCTGTATTGTCTCCTGTTATATTGTAAAGCGCTGAGCAAACTGTTGGCGCTATATAAATCCTGTATAATAATAATAATAATAAATAGTCCTATTCAGGGGCAGACTGACCATTTGGAAACTCAGGCACTGCCCGAGGGCCCGGGGTCAGTAGGGGGCCCCATGAGATGCCCCTGGTACCTTTTTCATAGGCTTTTTTGAGTTTGGGCAAGGACACAGGGGCCCCATGATCCCCTATTGCCTGGGGGCCCCATGAATTGTCAGTCCGCCCCTGGTCCTATTATACTACTATATCAAGTGAGACATTTCCTTGTACTAGACACAACTAAGCATGAGTACGTCAAGTGTATGTGATGAGACATTTTGGTTACTGTGGAAGGACGAATCAAAATAAATGGCCAAAAGACATAATAGGAGTAAAGGAAATACTGTTTTCAGAAGATCATTTGAAACTGAGAGATGAGACTTTGGGTAAACCGTACCTGAGGTGTACCTGAATGGTTGAATGACACCCAGTGTCATCCAATCCACTTTTTTGTGAGCACTGGATGTCATAGCCAAACCTCTAAAGGTATGTTATTACACTGGCCAGGGCTCACTCTTCTCCTGGACAGCAAGATGCTCACACAACATTACATAACTGCAGCACTGTCCAGGAGTAAGGACCACTGCAGCCAAAGTAACTGAAAAGGAGGAAGAACCAGTAACTTCGCTGGATATGCCTCAAAACTGCAGGTAAAAAGGTAACTATCATTTTTTTAGGCAACAGGGGGACTTTAGGCAAGGCAGGGATGTGGTGTATGGCAAAAGTGAAGATGGGTTTTAAAGGTAAGTGAATTTTGCAATTGTTACATGAAGAAGAGAACCCTGCACATCCTTGAAACGTTGCAGTTGCAACTTTGTTACTTAAGGATAAGTTCACCGTTGGGACCATCATGTTACATGTTCTCAATGCTTCAGCAGCTGCCCCCCCCCCCCCCCCCAGACAGTAGTACAGGAGATGTTTCCCTTACTAACTGTCACATCTTAAAAACAGCGTGGTCATTCAGGGCTATGCTCACACGGCCGCATCATTCATTCACAGTGTTCTGAGAATGAATGAACTTTGAGTCTCGACAGCCTTAGCAGCTGTGGGCTTGTAGTTCTCAATGAACTACTATGGCACTGTTAGCATTGTGGTAGTTCATTGAATGTTCCTGTGAGTATATCTGCTTGCCTGTACATCTCGTACGGGCAAGCAGATATACTCACAGGTCGGCAGGAGGCCTTCATGGCACCAGCAATGTGCCGATGCAATTCTTTACAGGTTCCTGTTACTTTTTACTTTAACTCCTTCCCGCTGCCACCTCCTGGCCATTTAAGAGGTTCTGAATGCTTGGAGGTGGAGGCAAGCATTCCAGTCATGTATTGGCTCTGATTGGCAGTCACAGCAGTCCCATTGTTGGAAAGCTCCCAATCGCAAGCATGCATGGCCATCTGCCCAGAACCTCGAAATTCAAGTAACCTGGAAAATGTGTAGAGATGGCAAAAACACCTTATACATTGTATATTGTAGATTTGGGGTTCACCCCAAAGAGACCAACTTCTGGAACTTGCCTCTGTTGGATGACACAACTACACGGACTCACCTCTGCAGGTATGCCGGGATAGCACATACCCTGGTTAGGATTAGGGACTAGGCACTTAAGAAAATAGACTGTTCTGTTGAATTTCTGGTGGACTTTGTAATGTTGCTCTTTATTTAGTGAAACGTTGCAACTTGCCTTTTGCCTGGTCTGAAGTTACTCAAAGGGATGTTATGCAAGTAACCAGCACAACTTTTCCCTTAGTCTACAGCTTGGGTCACTAACACATGGGGTATGAAGAGTTAACATGCAAGAGTCACCTTAATTCATGGTACACATGTGGTTGCCAAGAGCAACAAAGGTACAGTCAGCGAGCAGACTGTCGTAAACGTGTACCTGTGAAATTGACTGTTGCTGCAAGGGAGATGTTGCTGGCAATCCCTACTCCACATTCCGTCTCCTGCAGTGACCAGATTGGAACTGCATTGCAAAAGTCTCTATCCTGTATAGAGGTACAAAAGTTCAACAGTTAAAATCAAGTGCACGTTGGAGCCTGTGCTATGGGTATGGTGGGGTTCCATGCTGCTACCTGGACTGGTAATAGAAAACGCTAGAAAATAGTTGTTGTGCAAGTGCACATGGTGCATATTTATCTCTGCCAGGCCTGCCTTGAGATGGTGACGGCAACTTCAGCCTTGTCTAAGGGCATTGGTGAAAATGGCACTAAAGGAAAAGTACCCCATGTGTGTAACGTAGACTAGAGAGAGACCCTGCACAATGTACCCAGTATAGCCTAACAAAACCCACCTTGGGGGTAGGCTTTTCATGTTTCCCAGGCTTGGCACTCAACAAGTTAATTGGAAAACATGGAGGACGTGACAAACAACCACCACCTTGCTGGCCCCCTTACAAGTATGACATATTTACTATAAAAAAAAAATATATCCTTTGCAATCACTTTAAAGATGTAAGAGGCATACATATTCAAGGCTTGTATTGATGGGCTTTGGCTTGTGTCCATGGCATCAATCTGACATCAGTTTGAGATGATTCTGACATGTATTTATTTATTACAGGTTTATAGAGCTGGTAATTTATCTGGCACTTTACATACCATACACTGAAATCAGTCCCTGCTTTGAAGAATCTTCCAAACTAAGGTCCTGATCTCACATACATACATACAGGCACACATATACTAGAGCTAATTTGGACAGGAGCCAATAACCTACCATTATATCTTTGAAATGTAGGAGGAAGCTGGAATACTTGAAAGATATGGTTTATAATGTTTTTTCCTGTTGATGTAATTGTTTAAAAAGCATTATCTGGAGCTCGGCTTTAAGGCCTGCGTCAACAAGCTTTTGTTTGTGTCAAACAGATTTTGTATCTCCATACAAGTCTGTGGGAATGCAAAACCCTCTTGAAACAGGTCAAATGCAAGTCAGAAGGAAATCACCTACAGGTCACATCTACCTATCAATGAATTTTAAATGATCTCACTTCCCTCTAGGAGCTTACAGTCTAAGGTTCTGTTCTCACATGCATACATGCACTCATACATATACAATGGCCGTGTTGGACAAGAACCAAATTAACACACTCCAAAGACATGCTGCTAATTTAACATGCTTCTGTTGAAATGCTTGAATACCTCAAGGCTTTTACAATCCAACTCATGGCCCTGAACCCTTTCCCTCCTCCCCTGTGCAGTATGTTATATTTTAGTTTTTCTGATAATATCTTACGACTGGGCAATTGACTCGCTGGGTCTTTTTTGACCTTCTCCTGGCAGTGGGCAGTCCTGGATGATGTAAAGACCAATGACGGTTATGAAATCAATAAACTGAGAGTGCAGGGTGCCATCTCTACTGAGGACATAGGGCCATGATGCCTTGCACTTACAGTCTGTATCACTGGTTGTCATTCAGTCCCAAAGACTTGTGGCAAAGATTGAGGGGCATTAAAAGAAAATATCCTGGAGTTGACCTTTAAGGAGTTGGCTGGCCTATTACACACCAACATTGTCTGGATGAAAACCTTAACCCCGTGTTTCTTGTATGCATTTTACATTTCAAATTGCATTGAAAACCCTTTTTAAAAAAAAGCTTTCCATCCAGACATCTTGAAAAAAAGATCACATTATCCAGAAGAACAAAGGGTCTTTTTGCAGAGACATTTCTCTCTATATATGTAGAATTGCCATTAAAGGAGACTTCTGTCCTTAATTTACACTTACATTAATTCCCATTAATAGTTTCCCTGGCAACAGTATAATTGTCTAAAACAAAAGAATGTTCCTGTAGAGCAAGTCTATATGAAAATAAGGTTCTGTTGTCCAAGCAGCAGAGTACAAGAAAGTCAAAGAAGTTATAATGTACTGTATTAACATACGTGGGTATTGCAAACGCTGAACATATCCAGGTGTATTCCATGAACAGCCTAATGACACTAGGGTGGTAGAAACTGGAGGGAAGGAACAGGTTAACCACAGCTGGCTTTTACTAGTGTTTGCCCAGATAACATACCAGTCACAATTGTGTTTGTACCTTATTTCATCTTATTGTTGCTCCAGCCACCTTGCTGGTCACCTCTAACCACCTTCATCCACTTCAGTCATTCTGCATGCCTTTCATCATCATCTGCATATCATTACTCTGGAAAGACTTCCTAATAGTATTAATGATGAACCATGCCTGTGCAATATGTGTATAACCAGAGTAGAAGGTCAGTTCCCCCTAGTGTGTGTGTAAGAATGCACTGTACCTGTGTTTGATTTTGTATCCAGTGAAGGAAATCGAGGCTGGTTGGACCTTCAGAAGGTTCTAGGACTGGTTGGGATATGGTGTCGCAGAGACTGGTTTGGGACTCTAGCTGTTGCCTCTCTGGAAGCCACACAACATAAGTTGAACTTTAAAAGGTTTAATGAAAAAATTAGTTCACAGGAAAAAAGTGAATGTGTTTCAGGAGAATTCCCTTACCCTTCATCAGGGCTGTGCAGGTTGATGTGGTCAGTGCTGGTCTGGAAACAGGAGATCAAGTGCAAGTGAGAGCCTTTTTAGTGCTGTCAGATCACAGAGACTCAAGTGTATATCATCTGACAACATCAAAAAAGCCCTCACCCAAATCTGATCTCCAGTTTTTGTGTCTCACCAATGAGATTTCCATTCACTTCCTCTCCCATAGACTCAACAGAAAGTGAGAGAATATCTTTCCAATGTGAGGGAAATCTCCTCTTGGACAGTTGCCATGGGAATAACCATACCCATTAGAAGATTTCCCCTTTCTTCCAGTTCTGGTATCAACTCAAAATGTTGGATTTACCCTCACTTTTATTCCCAGTGACATTGGTAATCAGGACAGAGGGAATCTCATTAACCAAGATATAATTAGCAGTAGATACAGGACAGTGGTCTTATCCCCTTACCACTCCAAAAAAAAAAAAAAAAAAAAACAATTTTGCCTTATACAGATGAACCAGAGACCAAACTAAAAAAAAAAACAAGAGCTAGCTATACATACACTTTAAAATCTGCACTCCAGACACACAGTCTTTAATTTACATATATTCTGCAATAGCCAAAAAGAATATAAATCCACTTTGTATGCCCTTTCATACCCAGATATTAAATATCAAAATAACGGTGTTCCTCCTATATATAATATCCCAATTGCACAAAAACACTTTTACCCCAAAAAGTGTATAGATCAATAATACATAAAGTGCTATTAATCAACAAATGTCAAATAAATAAATGAATAAATAAACTCTTAAATAATACTGTCCAAAATGTATATATGTATAATGTCCAACAAAATGAGTATTCCAAAAACAGTCCACGAGATGATGTTCCAGCAAGATGATAGTCTTGGAAATGTATGCACCTACAGAGGTAGATAGTAGCCATCTCCTGAAGGGGGGAGGACAGGTGCAAGGTGTGTTTTAATGAGGTCAGCTGGTGAACTACGTCCTGTGTCTTACTGATTTTCCAAACCTAAGGCCCATCCAAGAAGTAATGTAGAAGTCTTGCATACAATAAACTGGAGGTTGAGATTCTGTAAAGCACAGCTGTGAGCTCTTCCAGAGACTGGACACATAGTTTACAGTGAGGGTCAGGTTTAATCTCCAAGAATTATTGGAACTATCATCTTGCTGGAACATCATCCCGTGGACTGTTTTTGGAATACTCATTTTGTTGGACATTATACATATATACATTTTGGACAGTATTATTTAAGAGTTTATTTATTCATTTATTTACATACCCAGATATTACCTTGTAAAAGTGGCAGTGGCATCATCACTGATATACACAGCATACAGTATGTAGAGAGCAGAGCTGTAGGAGGGTCCCAGCAGGCTCCACCCACCACAGGCTGCCCCTAGAAAACTACAGAAGGGGGTGGAGACAAGACCAGTCACCCTGCACAAAGAGATAGAGCATCAGTGCCTGGTCTTTATTACAGACAGCACCTGCAAAGTGCAGGAGTTGTTTCATTTTGGATTATCTCTGATATCTGCAAGAAATACACACAGGACAACAAAATTCAACTAAGAATACACATGGCTCTTGTGTACGTTTTGTTGCAATACACATTCTGTTGAACACCGGTCAAGCTAACAAAATGGTTGCATGTACAGAAGCAATGCAATCTTTTTATAGTCCACACATTCCTTTAGGGAGCTTGCTACTTGAAAAGCACTGGGAGCATGTGCGTATCTCTCTCGCTTTCATCCTGTGAAACTGCCAGGTGCAATTGATCTTCTGAAAGTTTATCTTTCCAGCGAGATGTTCCATTATTGCACATTAATCAGAGCCTCTAGGCAGTAACACAGAGGCAACCACAAGCTAATTAAGGTGAAAATACAAGCCAGCACATGCTCCACTATCCAAAAATCTTACACATTTATTTGGCAAATTCATCATTTATTGCATGACTAGTACAAGTCTTGATAAAGTGATATACTGTTTTTATTGTAAAGCAAACTGTCAAAACTATCCTATGAAATTAGACTTGCTTATAAATCGGTGCTTCATTATTTTCACTAGTCCTCTGTATTTAACAAGAAGTATAGTCATTAAAAATGTATTCCACCAAATTGATTCCGTCCTGTTGCATGATCCAGGCTTGGCAGGACTGGCATTTGCCTGAATTGTACATAGTTGTGAGTCCTTGAGTTTCTAGTGCCAGATAGTAAATTTGAAGTGGTTCTAAAGGCAGAAGGTTTTTTTTTAAACGTAATGCTTTTTATGTAATAGCATAAAAATCCTTCTGCATGCAGCTCCCCTCCCCCCCCAGCCTCCCTTATACTTACTTGCTCCGGATCTTTATCCAGTGATGTGCCGGAGAGCAGACACCTTCTTGGTTCTCTACCTCTTCATTGGCTCAGAGACAGCAGGTGGAGCCATTTGTTCCTGCTGCTGTTAATCACAGCCAGAGAGGAGGGAACGTAGGGTAGGGCCGAGCCACGCTCTTTGTGTCAACAGACACACAGAGGCAGCTTAGGAGTAAGCATGCACAGAGTGCCTCCATAGCAAGTGGCTTGCTATGTGGACACTTGGCAGTGGAGAGGAGCCAGGAGCACCCGCGGGGACCCGAGAAGAGCCGGATTGGGGCTGCTCTGTGCAAAACCATTGCACAGAGCAAGTAAGTATAACCCGTTTGTTATTTAAAAAATAAATTGTTGATTCTTTACAATTACTTTAAAGCAGAGCTATAACTGTATCTGAGCACCAATAACTGAAAACACTATTCAATTCATTCTTAATATTCAAAGCAAACTCATCCATCCGTGTCTTGATGCTTTCTTTTGCTGAGAAATTACTTTGAAAAACACGCCTCCCCCCTAGCATTTTTAGCAGTGGCCATCTTCAGTAAGGATAGATGATTCATGTAGCATTTACCTCCTGGAATCCATCTTCCCTTAGCTCAGGCATGCAGGCAGGAGGGTGTGCTTAGCTGAGAAAGCCCCACATCCAGATGAAAGAAAAAAATACCCATGCAGACACCTGGGATGTATGAGATTATTTTGACCTAGGCCAGAGACCAGGAAGCAGCTGAAGACATGTTAAATAAAAAAGTTTAAAAACAAGTACATATAATATACATTCCTATCTATTTACTAATGTTAGCAGCATAAGGATGAAAAATAGTTAATGTTGATTGAGAAAGCTTAGTTCTGTTTTAAGCTGATTTTTTACTATTTGTGTAGCAGTACCCCCTTAGGAGTCACTACGTTTTTGGGCCCTCTATAGTCCTGCAGAGCCAGGCATCACGCATCTTCTTCTTCTTCCACACTGAGACAGTAACCAGTCCTTAGGCTTGTTTTTGTGATTTTATTAACCACTTCAAGTCTGGACACTTTTACCCCCTTCCTATCCAGACCAATTTTCAGTTTTCAGCGCTATCACACTTTGAATGACAATTGCGCGGTCATGCAACACTGTACCCAACACTGTGTTTAAGCATTTTTTTTTAGACAGATACAGCTTTATTTTGGTGGTATTTATTCACTACTGGGATTTTTATTTTTTTTGGTATGTAAATGAAAAAGTCCAAAAAAAGTGTTTTTGTTATAAAATTTTGCAAATAAATAATATTTCATCATAAATCTTGACCAAAATTTATTCCGTTATCTTTTTAGTAAAATAAAAAAATAAAAATGTAAAAAAGAAATGTTTAAAAATGATAATTTTTGGTTATAAACAAATTTGGGTTATTTTTTTTTATTATTTATGTTTTTTTTTTTTTTTACATACTGTCACCCTAGCAGTACAGTGTCACCATGGTGACACTGTACTACTTGGGGGGTGATGAAGATTTTTTTTTTTTACACGGATTACTTTAACATCCATAAAGGCTGTAAAAGCAATCATTTCTCCTTATCTCTGGCTGCATTCCTGCAGCCATTGAGAACTACTGTGTGAGCTGTGATTGGTCACAGCTTGTCACATGGTACAAGGCTGTTGTGAATAGCCCTGTACCATGTGACCTCTGTGATCATTCACAGATTTCACACGTAGTAAGCAATGATGTCAGGAAGTGACATCTTGCTTACTACTCTGCATGTGATCACTGATTGGCCACTGATTGGGGCCCCATGAGTTGTCAGTCCACCCCTGACTGACCCCATGTCAAGCCTCCTCCTTGGGGATTTGTCAAGATCCCTCAGACATGCAGACCCACGCCTCCTCACCCTCACCCACTGCTTTCTCATGTCTCTAGAGCAGGGCAGGGGCGGACTGACAACTCATGGGCCCCCCGGGCAATAGGGGATCATGGGGCCCCTGTGTCCTTGCCCAAACTCAAAAAAGCCTATGAAAAAGGTACCAGGGGCATCTCAGGGGGCCCCCTACTGACCCCAGGCCCTCGGGCAGTGCCCAAATTTCCAAATGGTCAGTCCGCCCCTGGAGCAGGGGGATGTATCAGGGAACTGATCTGAAGTGTCCTCAGCGCTGATCCAAGGTGACCTGGCTGACTCATACCCAGGCTGACTCATGCCCAGGCTGCTATTCATCCTCTGCCTAAAAATCTAGTCTAGCTTACCCTGGCTAACTAGAGGGGTGCTGCATTTGCATTTGCAACACATATTTTTTTCTTGCAGACATTTTTATACATAAGGTCTATGTTAAAGTGGAACTTGACTCTCTCAATCAACATTGACTATTTGTAATCCTTATGCTGCTAACATTTGTTTTAAACTGTTTTTTATTTACATTTCTTCAGTTACGTCCTGGTTTCCATGCCTAGGAAAATTATGTCACACATCCCATGAGTCTTCAGGATTGGAGGAGGGGTTTTCTCAGCTAAACACACCCGACTGCATGCATTCCTGATCTAAGGGCAGATGGATTCCAAGAAGTACAGTAAATGATACATGAATCATCTACCCTTACCCACGATGGCCACAGCGAGAAATTCTAGGAGGTGTTTTTCAAGGTGATTTCTCAGCAAAATAAAGCAAGGGAACATGGACAGGGGAGTTTGCTTTGAATATTAAAAATTAATTAAACAGCGTTTATGGTTTGTGGTGCAGTGTAGTTCCACTTTAACATTTCCTTAGATATTGTATATTCCAAACTGTTTGATTAGTTGTAAAAAAGGTTTGTGAATACTTACAGATCTGGAGCTCTGCATGAAAAATCTGACCTTAAATTTAGCCAACAACAAAGGAGCTCATACAGAAGAAAATTCCCTTCATGAATGGCAAAATCTGACTCCTGACATGACTTTAATTCCGCTGAAATGCTGTAAGATGATCGTATGCATGCTGTTGCCCAAAGCCATTCAAACATATACTGTACATGAACAAAACAGTTCTAAGTTCTAATCACCATGCAGGACTGATCAGCAAGAACTGAAATTTGTTTTAGACTGCTGTTAATACAGGAAATTCTACCCTATACAAAACCAAAGGGTTCCCATGCTATACCAACCCTGATCTTGACTGTTAAAAGTGACCCTGTAATCCTCAGTAATGATGTGAAGGTCAGCAGAAGAAGAAAAAGAGAGCATGGAAACCCTGATAAAATTGACACTTCCAGGAGTGTCAATTTTTCAGAGTCCCAATGCTTTCTTTTTTTTTTCTTTCTGCTGACCTTCACATTATTACTGTATCATTGCTGATGATTAATGTATCATTACTGAGGAAGCAGTCAGAACTTTGGGAGAAACAGACAAAAAAGCCTCCTGCGCTTGAATGTGGTACTCAGATGCCATAGGCATGCTACTTCTTGTTCCAATCTTGACTCAAATGTCACACTTTGCTGCCCTCTTAACTCTGGGGTAGTCTGGACAAGCTGCAACTATAAACAGAGGGCACACCAGCCTAGTGCATTATCCATAGATATCTTTTATTAATATAATCAAACAATGTATTATATACTCACAAACCAACGTATGTATAAGTTTGTCAAAACAAATCAAGGTACAGACCACCAAGATTGCTGTGTATTGTCTCAACACATCATACAGAGGAGTGGTATACATCTGGAAGGTTAACCTATTTCAAGGGGCATGTGGCTCTGAGGAAGAGAGCATGTCCCTTGAAACGCATTAGCCTTCCAGACTTCTACTATTCCTCTGTGTGATGTGATGTGTTGAGACTGTACACAGAATTGTTGGCGGTCTGTACCTGGATTTGTTTTAACAAGCTTATATATATGTTGGTTTGTGAGTATATAATACATTCTCTGTTTGTTTATGGTTAGAACTTTGAGGGACCCTGGAGATCAATACTCCTGATCAGTTTCCCGGAAGACTTTGGAGGACCAAACCTTTGGAACAAAGCAGCGTAGATCAATGAAGGTAGGTAAAAAATGTAGGGTCACTTTAAACCAGTTATTCAAGGAAGACCTTGCACTGATGAATTTGGGTGGGTCTTCTATACCGAGTATAGAAAAGGGCGCACTAGCCTAGTGCATTATCTTTCAACACTGTTTATTAAAATAAAAAATAGGTAATTATAGTCACAAACTAATAAATATCCAAATGGAGAACTGCCAGGACTGCTATGCAGACTATAATTACATTCCCTTTGCATGCATTCCTGGAAGTATGGCTCATCAATGGAGGGTGTTGTAGCGACTACCAGCTGAGACTGGAAACATCATAGGCAAACGTACATATTCGCCTGCACACCACAGATCTCGATATGGTCCAAAAGATGTTTTTATTCCAAAAAGATCACATCACAAAGAAAAGTTCAACGTTTCAAAGCCGTACAGGACCTCCTTCAACAGGCATGTGATAAGGGGACTGCTATGCAGGGCTGCTGTTAGAAATCACGGAGCCCCATACAGCCAAGCTGACAGGACCCCCCTCCCAAAAAAAAAAAACAGTTGACTATGCTTTAGTCATGAATGAACACAGTGAGTGATTGGTACTGATCACTCATTGTGTTCATTCGGGGAAGGAAGGGGGCTTGTAAATGTGACATATTTACTGGACCCTTCCCCCACTCTCCATCCAGAATGATCCTTTTGTGTGCTTACAGATACCGTTGGAAAGGAAAGGAGGGAAGCCGGCAGCACTGTGGGGATGGGGGCACACAGGGGGCCTGGGCAGCAAGGAGAAACATATGGTGCACAGAGGGGGTGATGGGTGTGGTGGGGGGTATTACTGTAACCGATCCCCTGTATGGCTCTCTCTGCAGCAGCTGAAAGCCAGCAAGAGGGAGAGGAGAAGACAGTTTTTAGCTGCCGCAGAGAGAGACATGCAGGGGATTGGTTCCAGTAATTTTCCCCCTGCCACACCAATCATCCTTACTGCCCATATATGGCTAACCCAGCTGCCTGGGCCCCTCTGCTGGCCTGGGTCCCGTACAGAAGGACTGGTAATACCCCCTTATCCACAGCCCTGCTGCTATGCATGCTTCCTGTATGCTTGGAAGATGCCACACAGGTCTGAAAATGGTGACGTGTTTCGAGGGGGTCCACTCTTCATCAGAGCTCCCAACCAATGGCTGAGATCATACTTTGTGCAGTAGCTAGCATGGTTTTGGACTTGCACAGAGGCCTTTTTAGTGCAAGTTGGCCTCCCAACGTGTTTGGCAGTCCAACATTTGACTGGAATCATCATTTATCTGCTAACCAGCAATATCAGCAACAAAAGCAAGCAGCAAGCTTTGACTCTCATAGTTTATTGCTGAATATTGTGTTGAGCACATAGTTCTCTTTTATCACTTTACTATCCACTTTTTCTTGATATGATCATTAGGTTGGTTGAGTAGGTATACTATATTATTGGTTGTGTATTTATAGTGATTGTGCAGTGAAGTAAAATGCCCTAATAATATACCACATTTCCATCATTTTGTTTTCTGAGAACTACTTAGAAGAACATGATTCCCCCCCCCAACCCCCTGTTTGTTTGTAATATAACAGCGAGCCCTTTATCTTCCACCCTCTGTCTTAATGTTTTCAGTCGTTTTCCAGTCTTTTTTTTGCAGGATGAAGAGCTGTGAATCACTCTGGACTTATTAGAAAAGGTGATATCATTTTTACACCCCTGTGGCTCTGTAGTTATTGTAATTTATCCATTTTATTTTTCCCTCAACACATAAATCACTTTACTTTTCCCAGCAATGAGCTTGCAAGGGGCAGCCCTGTACAGTAACAGTGTGAAAATAAAACGAAGGAAAACAAAAACATAAAACAGGAAGAAAAAAAAGAACCTTTAAGCTATCCTTGTTGACTTTCCTTTGTAAGCCATCCATTGATGGTAAATGACCAATATACCCAAATAATAACATACTCATTACATAATATGCCTTCTTTAAATATTCCCGTAACTATAACAGTTGAGCTATTCGTTTTTTCTGTTATAAGATTAGTTTGAAATTAGCTTCTTCAGAAAGTGTACTGGGTAAATGCTATTTTTATGTAATTGAATACCTCACCAACTAGGTTTTTAAGATGTAAGTTCTGTCCTCACTACACATTTCCCTGTGTGTAACTTGACATGCAGCTAAACCCTCCTATTCTACAATAAGCCAGATGTAATGTAATCTTGTAACTTTGTAGTCAAAACAGGGTGGGTTTTAGAAAAAATTGATAAGAAGTACATATAATCAATGTATGAAATATACAAACACAATGAAATGATGGCAACAAGTCCACGATCACCAGTGATGCTGCTTATAGCAGATGTAAGTTCAGTCCACAATATGTGCAGAGAATTATGGCTGGTTCCTTTCCCTCAGTTTTTAAAACAGAGTCTGAGCTCCCAGGATGCACATGCTTCCTTTTCTTAGAAGGAAGGATGATGGGAGCTTTTATTAACCAGATTCTGGTTTCTACAAAACAGTACAGTTTTTCTGGGCTCCATCTAGTGGCCAAGTTTAAAATTGCAGGCAGGAGACATAACTTTATCTGCTGAAGGCAGAAGAGTTTACCTATACTGACTTAAACGTATTTGAATCAACTCCAGATTTAAAAAGGAACTTCAGCTTGAATTTTTTTAATGTCAGCGGCTACAAATACTGTAGAAGTATTATCAGTGTCTGGGGTCCAAGGCTATCTTCCCATAGCCACGCCACCTACACTACCATCTTGGGTTTGGAAGCTGGCTGTTGTTTCCTGAGGAACCACAGCCAGCTTTGCACTGTGCATGTGTGAACTCATACAGAGCTTTTTGAATAGTCCTTCAGCCTCCTGGAACATGTGAGGTATCCCAAGAGGCTGTGAGGGAAAAAAGGGCAGGACAAGGGACACCATCCTTGCCTAGGCGAGGATTGTGGAAGTGGGTGCTGGTACTGATACAAATTGGTACTCTTTACCCCCTTCCTCCCAAAAAAAAGAATGTAACTTGGTTACAGGCTGGCAGGGAGGTAGCAAACCAGCAGAACTTCACTTTTTTGAGTGAAGTTTTACTTTAAATACAGTCACTTGTAGGTGCATCCATATTCCTTAACCACTTCAAGTCCGGACACTTTCACCCAGGGGCAGACTGACAACTCATGGGGCCCCCGGGCAATAGGGGATCATGGGGCCCCTGTGTCCTTGCCCAAACTCAAAAAAGCCTATGAAAAAGGTACTAGGGGCATCTCATGGGGCCACCTACTGACCCCGGGCCCTCGGGCAGTGCCCGAGTTTCCAAATGGTCAGTCCGCCCCTGCTTTCACCCTCTTCCAGTCCAGGCCAATTTTCAGCTTTCAGTACTTTGAATGACAGTTGCGCGGTCATGCAGCACTGTACCCATATGAATTTTTTAGCATTTTTTTGAGACAGATAAAACTTTATTTTGGTGGTATTTATTCACCACTGGGATTTTAATTTTTTTGCTATATAAATTAAAAAATCCAAACATTTTGAAAAAAAAAGTGTTTTTCTTGTAAAATTTTGTAAATAAATAATCTTTCTTCATAAATCTTGGCCAAAATGTATTCAGCTATATTTTTAATAATAAAAATAACCCAAATTAGTTTATAACCAAAAATTATTATTAAACGTTTATTTACTTTTTTATTTTATTTTTTATTATTTATGTTTTTTTGTTTGTTTCGGCACTGCTCCTGTCCGGCCGTTTATGTACATGGGCCGGACAGGAAGTTGTTAAAGTCCAAAAATAAGCTGCATGCCTCACAGTACTTGACCTTGTAATGATAGGTGTTCAAAGTGAATGCCACGGATGTTGTGCAAGAACCCAGTGCAAATATGAAAAGTCACCAGCACTCCAAATAGATGCGTTTCATGTGTTTATGTTAATAAATAAGATGGTAAAAAGAGAAAGTCCAATCCAGGGGCGAACTGACAACTCATGGGGCCCCCAGGCAATAGGGGATCATGGGGCCCGTGTCCTTGCCCAAACTCGAAAAAGGTACCAGGGGCATCTCATGGGACCCCCTACTGACCTCGGGCCCTCAAGCGGTGCCCGAGTTTCCAAATGGTCAGTCTGCCCTTGGTCCAATCACTAAATCATGCTCATCAGCAAAAAAAGAATTACTGTTAACAAAAATAACTTTAGGCAAAATATAATTTTAAAAAAGCATGCAGAAGGTGCTCTCATCCAAAATCCCTTTAAAGACAATGCGGAGCTAAGACCAGGTTTGGATGTTGTGTGAATTGGTACTACTAGATTATAGTAACAGAGGCGTTCTTCAGCAGTAAGTGTCCGTACATTGCAGCCACATTAAGAGTCCCAACTACATCATCTCAATAAACAATCTGTATATTCTTTAAAGCAGAGCTCCACCCAAAAGGGGAAGTTCCACTTTAAGGACTGCTCCCCATTAAGGATTGGCACCTTTAAGGGGGGGGGGGGGCGGGTACCCGAATTTGACAGGTACCCGCTCCCACTTCTGGTCCGATTGCCTCCTTCCCTTCCTATAGTCTTTTGGGACACATGACAGGTCCCAGAAGACTACAGGTCCATTCATGAAGCGCAGCGCTACTCGCGCATGCGCAGTAGGCACCCGTCTGTGCAGCCGCAAGCTGTCACAGTCGGGTGCCCACACTAAAGATGCCAGCCTCCTGGAATACAGGACAGCCAGTAAAAACCGGCTGCGGAGGACATACCACGGGACCGAGGGACAGGTAAGTGGCTGTTTTTTAAAAGTCAGCAGCTACAGTTTTTATAGCTGCTGACTTTGATTTTTTGACAGGGTGAGCGGAACTCCGCTTTAAGGAGCAGGAACCTACAAAAGCACTTTAGAAGAAAACTTAAGGAATATGCAAAGTCACCTTCACTCCAAATAGATGTGTTTCATATACAAATGGAAGTGCAGCGCTGCAATTCTGTTTGTATATGTTTTGTGGGTTTTGTTGCCTTTGCCCTTTTGTGCTAGCAGCTCTTAATACTCAGATGTCACCATATATTCTGTATAGATGTTTCATGTGTTGATTGTGAAGACATCAACGCATAAGGCATATGAAAACAATGTTTTGGGGCCCCACAGGGTCCCTTTCTCAAGTCATCATGTTGCCTTGTGATAGGGACCCAGCGAGGCTCCGAAATGTTGGGTTTTTTTCTGCCTTATGTTGCACTGCCTTAACAATAAACACATGAAATGCATCTTTTTTGATGGGCGGTGACTTTGCATCTTTGCAAATTCTTTAGCCACTTGTCTACAGGGCACTTTCACCTCCTTCCTGCCCAGGCCAATTTTCAGCTTTCAGCGCTGTCACACTTTGAGTGACAATTGCGCAGTCATGCAACTCTGTACCCATATGAAATTTTTATCATTTTTTTGAGACAGATAGAGCTTTTTTTAATGGTATTTAATCACCTCTGGGTTTTTTATTTTTTGCTAAACAAATCAAAAACAACTGAAAATTTTGAAAAAAAAAGTTTTTTCTTAGTTTCTGTTATAAAATTTTGTAAATAAGTGATTTCTCTCCTTCACTGATGTGCGCTAATGAGGCTGTAGTGATGGGCGCTGATAGGCTGCACTGATGGGCACTGATAGGTGGCACTGATGGGCACTGATGAGGAGGCACTGGTAGTTTGCACTGATCAGCATTGACAGGCATCACTGATGGGCACTGAAAGGCAGCACTCATATATGGCACTGATAGGCGACACTGGCAGCACTGATAGGTGGCACTGACTGGCATTGATAGGTAGCACTGACTGGCACTGATAGGTGGCACTGAAAGGCCGCTCAGATGGGCACTAATATGTGGCATTGATATGCACTGGTAGGTACTATGTGGCATTGATGTGGCACTGATGGGCATTGGCAGGTGGCATTGATGAGCACTGACAGCTGGCATTGATGGACACTTACAAGTGGCACTGATGGGGCTACACTGATCATCAGTGCTCTGATGATCAGTGTACATGTCCCCTTTGAGGAATGCCGATTACCAGCTCTCTTCCGATAACTGGCATTTCCTTATTTACATGCGATCAGCTGTGATTGGATAGAGCTGATCACATGACAGAGCTGACGTCTTCGGCTGTTTCCGTTGATCGGTGATCCGCTGTGTCCGAGGGACACAGCGCACCACCGATCACCGCGCTGAGCACCCATGGAACCGCACAAGCGCGGTTAGAGTGGGAGGATGTCATTTGATGTCCTCACAGAACGAGAGAACCTCCTTGCGCCCATCATTTCCTTATATGGCAGGTGGGAGGCGGTTAAAGTAGAATTCCAGGATAAACCGAACTATTGTTAAATGTCCCCTTGCCCCTTTTAACTATGCTGACTAACCTGCGTAATACAGACCTATTTTCACCCCGCTCCTATCCGGTCATGTGATTCGGCTCCCCATAGCAGTCAGCGACAGCTGCAGGGGAGAGGAGAGAGCACAGACAATAGATGGTCCTAAGGGTGACGTCACTGCACCAGGCCTTACCAGCCATTTTCAAGTGCTCTGTCCTCTCCCCTGCAGCGGCTGCTGGCTGACACAGGGGATTACATGACTTGACTGAAGCAGGATAAAAATATGTAAGTATATACATCTTTCTGACAAAGGTTAGTCAGCATAGGTGTTAGGAGAAGGGAGGGAGCATTTTTAAGACTAGTTAGGTTTATCCAGGAATTCTACTTTAAAGTATCTTATTACATAGTTACATACATACTTCGTCTGGCTGAAAAAAGACAAAAGTCCATCCAGTTACATAGTTAGTTTGGCTGAAAAAAGACAAAATTCCATCCAGTTTAACCATAAAGAAAAAAAAAGTTATAATCCTATACCCACAGTTGATCCAGAGGAAGGCAAAAAAAACAGCAAAGCATGATCCAATTTGCTCCTGCAGGGAAAAAAATCCCTTCCTGATCCCCGGAGAGGCAATCGGATATTCCCTGGATCAACTTTACCTATAAATGTTAGTATCCAGTTATATTCTGTGTATCCAAGAAAGAATCCAGGCCTTTTTTTAAGCAATCTACTGAGCTGGCCAGAACCAACTCTTGAGGGAGTCTATTCCACATTTTCACAGCTCTTACTATGAAGAAACCTTTCCAAAGTACTTTTTTAGGTGCCTACAAATTAAATAGTATATGTCTATGGGAATGCTGTCATTGGTACACTCCATGTGGTTACAATGCATGATCCCTCACTGCTCAAGACCCAGACTGTTACTAAGAGCCAGTAGTGCCAACTCACACAACTTCCAAACCTGGTCTTAGCCCCTCAACAGCAAGTATCATCTAAAAAAGGGCTTTGGATGACAGCAACTTGTGCATTCAGGTTTAAAACACCTAAAGTGGTTCTAAAGGCTGAAAGTTTTTTAATTAAATGCTTTTCAATTCTCCAAGAGAGCAAGCATACATGAAAGGTCCAAGCTGGAAGAGGCACATTGTAGGGTCTCAGGATGTCTCAGCTCCAAGCACACTGACACCTACAGTAAACCTTCTTTAAAGGGGTGTCACTTTTCCCACTGTTCCTTCCTCCAACTCGGCTACCTAAGCAATGCTTTTTGTGCACTGATGAGCATATGCCCTCCTCCCATATGGCAGTGCTTGGGTCTAGTGGCCGATTGCTAGGCCTGAACACTGTTACATGAGAAGGGGTTGACTTCAATACTCCTCCCAGGATATGCCACCAGCCAACACCAGGTATGTAGTGCTAGCTGCAACAGAAGAGGAAGTGATGGAGAATTGCTGAAGAGGATCAGTAGATCAGGTCGGGGGCCATTTCAGAAATACTGTCACTTTGCCTGAAAGTGCATAGTGGAAGTACCTCTTTAAAGACAAATATTCCCAAATATAATATTTTATTATTAGTATTCCAAGGAGTGTGCCTCTTCCTGCCATTCATTGTTACTTGACTACACGCCAAACAATGTTGATACCTCCTAGAGCAGTGGTCTCCAAACATTCTAAACAAAGGGCCAGGTTACTGTCCTTCCTACTCTGGAGGGGCCAGAATGTGGCCAGTGGGAGTAGAAACTGTCCTGGCATTAGTGGGAGTAAACAATGCTTCATCTTTGGTATAAGGGAGAGGAATAGTGCCTCATCATTGGCGCCATTGGCAGAGGAATTATGCCCCATTGTTGGTGTCAGTGGAGGAAAAATGCCCCATTGTTGGTGTCAGTGGCAAAATTATGCCAGATTGTTGGTGTCAGTGAAGGAATAGTGCCCCATTGTTGGTATCAGTGGAGGAATAGTGCCCCATTGTTGGTGTCAGGGTCAGGAATTATGCCCCATTGCTGGTGTCAGTGGAGGAATGGTGCCCCATTGTTGGTGTCAGTGGAGGAATAGTGCCCCATTGTTGATGTCAGTGGCAGGAATTATGCCCAATTGCTGGTGTCAGTGGAGGAATGGTGCCCCATTGTTGGTGTCAGTGGCAGGAATTGTGCCCCATTTTTGGTGTCAGTGGAGGAATAGTGCCCCATTGTTGGTGTCAGTGGCAGGAATTATGCCCCATTGTTGGTGTCAGTGGCAGGAATTGTGCCACATTGTAGGTGTCAGGTGTCAGTGCCCCAAGAGCCATATAAAGGCAAGCAAAGGGCCACATCCAGCTCCCGGGCTGCAGTTTGGACTCCACTGCCCTAGAGAACTTAATGGCTGTACTCTTATGTGGCTTCACCTTTCAAAATGGCCTTTTGATGTCAATATACTCTGCACTATTTTTACTTCTTTATTACACCTTAGACTTCCAAACTGAATAAAATTTGCATTTGCAGCAGCTATATTGTGACAGCTACACAGTAATGAAACACAATAGTAAATTGAATATCCCCCTCCCCCAGAAGACGTGTATTTCAAAAATGAAGATGAAGAGGGCTGCATTTAAATGACTCCGGGTTTGTTATCATCAAGTATATTTTACTATGTAAGAGCGATGGCTGCTGCTGAAATCCTCTGTCCACCATTAGAAGACAATTGTTATAAAATGAGTAATTGTAACTTTAACTAACTAACGCTACCAAAACTGTTTACCTCAGTGTTTCCATGAAATTGGAAACTGCTGGAGCATGTCTTCTTGTGATATTAGAAAAGAAAATGTAAAGATAGCGTATTTATATGTGGAGAAAACCTAGTTAGGCATGTACAAAAGGCGTTGACATATTTGTATAATGTCAAAATATTGTGCTAGATGCTAAGCACTCTTGCCTTGCAGTTCTAGGTTCTGGATTCAGATCTCTCCAGGTACACAATCTATATGGTATTTATGTTCTTGCTGTGGCTTTCCTCCAAGTGCTCTAGATTTCTCCCCCAACCAGGAGACTTAAGCTGGCCATATATGGAGCAAATTTCAGCTGGTTCCAGAAGAATCGGATGAAATCCAGGCTGTGGGTAACCCTGCTGGCACCCTTCTGCCAATATCCTTACATTTGAAAAATGGAGAAGTCAGGTTGAATATTGTCCACCGAACAGTGGGTGCATCCAATCAGATGCAACCACTGTTTGGGTATTCTGACAGCTACGGGTGGGGAATCAATAGATTTTTCTTATTCAACCTCCAGGGCTGAATTAGAGAAATCTTACAATCTATTGCTACCTATATTGGCTGGTTAAGTGAGATATGTAACTCCTGTGCTACCTTAAAGTGAATGACTAAATAATAATGCAAAATGAAATAAAAATGCACGTGAAATAAAACTACATATATTTTGTGTTTTCAGCTGCTCCTAGCATTAAAATGTGTTCCCTCCAGGGGCAGACTGACAACTCATGGGGCCCCCGGGCAATAGGGGATCATGGGGCCCCTGTGTCCTTGCCCAAACTCAAAAAAGCCTATGAAAAAGGTACCAGGGGCATCTCATGGGGCCCCCTACTGACCCCGGGCCCTCAGGCAGTGCCCAAGTTTCCAAATGGTCAGTCCGCCCCTGGTTCCCACATAAATATGAATTCAATATTGGTGCAGTGTGCGATGCTGCACTGCTACCAATGTGTAACCATGTACATATCACTGGTATCCATACATATTAATACAATACATATTATTTACCACTTGTGACACAAATAAAATACCAAACCAAAAAGCAATAAACGTGTAGAGACAATAAATCAATAAAATATAGTGCGTATAATATTGATCAGTCCATAAAGTCCACACTGTGATGGTGATTATCCAACACCCAGATCATAAATGCTGTGTTTGTCAACATCCCTGATGAAGTCACATGATCGTGACGTAACGTGTAGGGTGTGAGCGGAGGCAGATGCGGACCAGAAGTGATATCCTACGGAAGCAAAATCAGAGATCTCTGTCATCAGGGGATGTTGACAAGCACAGCGTTCATGATTTGGGTGTTGGATAATCACCATCACAGTGTGGTCTTTATGGACTGATTAATATTATACGTGCTATATTTTATTGATTTATTGTCTCTACACGTTTATTGCTTTTTGGTTTGGTATTTCATTTGTGTCACAAGTGGTAAATACTATGTATTGTATTAATATGTATGAATGCCAGCGATATATACACAGTTACACATTGATAGAGATCTCTTATTTTGCTTCCGTAGGACATCACTTCTGATCCGCGTCTGCTTTCGTTCACGCCCTACACGTTACGTCACAATCACGTGACTTCATCAGGGTAGGTTGACAAGCACAGCGTTTTTGATCTGGGTGTTGGATAATCACTATTACAGTGTGGACTTTATGGACTGATTAATAATATACGCACAATATTTTCTTGACTTATTGTCTTTACACATTTGTAATGCTTTTTGGTTTGGTATTTAATTTGTGTCACAAGTGGTTAATACTATGTATAATATGTATGAATACCAGTGTTATATACATGGTTATACATTGGCTGGTTGATTAGCACCTGACCAGTTTGGCTGCAGACTGTGCATGTGTGTCTGTATTTGGGATATGAGATTGTTACACTCTGGTATATGATGGTACCTTGGAGCAGTGTTTCTCAACCTTTTTTCAATTAAGGCAACCTTTACAATTATGCATAATCTCAAGGCACCCTTTAAAATTCTTCACAATCTCAATGCACCCCATTCTAAAATGTCAAAAAATTATTCTACACACATAGTACACTCAGTGTTAGAGGTGATCTATTATTATTTATTTCAGGTACTTATATAGCGCCATCAATGTATGCAGTGCTTTACATATATATTGTACATTCACATCATTCCCTAACCCTCAAGGGGTGTACAATCTAAGTTCCTTACTTACATTAATACATAGACATACCAGGGCCAATTTAGACAAGAGCAAATTAACCTACCAGCATGTCTTTTGAGTGTGGGAGGAAACCCGCGCAGGCACAGGGAGAACATGCAAACTCCAGGCAGGTGGTGCCGTGGTTGGGATTCAAACCAATGACCCTAGTACTGCCAGGCAGAAGTGCTAACCATTTAGCCACTGTGCTGCCCTTTATTTTTCCAGAGCAAATATACCTTTGCCCAATAGTACTGACTAGTATTCCAATGTGTCTCTGTTTCTCTCCCTCACTCAGCTAATGTGACCCCAGTGCTGACGGAGAGGGGCAGGGGAGGGGCAAACAAGGATGATGTGCATGCACCCCACGTCCACCTTATCAACCAATTATGTCATTGATTGTTAGGATGCCAGCAGCTAGGGCATAGAAGTGCACAATGAAAACCTCTGGCTTTGTGTAACTAAAAGGTAGGATTGATCCACCTGCTAGCTTGTATTCAAATTTTGGGCAAATTTTAGGCATTTTGCCAAGGCACCCTTGAAGAAGTATGAAGGCACCCCAGGAAATCCAGGCACTCTGGTTGAAAAAGGCTGCCTTGGAGAATGACTGTAACCACGCTCTATCTGGAAGCCAGATCACAGCATTAAAAAAAAAGATTTGGAGATTTGGAGTACGTTGAGCAAAAGAAGACACCATTTTAGCTAAAGTAGTTCCAAGGGCACAATTTTTATTTTTTTAAAATAAAAAACATGTTATACTTACGTGCTCTGTGCAATGGTTTTGCACAGAGCAGTCTTGATCCTCTTCTCAGGTCCTCCACCAGTACTTCTGGCCCTTCTTCCAGAGCAAGCTGCTTGCCCCCGAGCCAGCTCTCTATGTCCTCTGATACATTGAGTATGGTTAAGCCCTGCCCCCCTCTCTTTCCTCATGGACTGTGATTGGCAGGAGCCAGTGGCTCCTGCTGCCTCTCTGTCCAATGAGGAGGGAGAGAGCTGCTGCTCTCGTGCTCATCGCTGCATTGGCGCAGGTACGAATTTAGGAGGGACTGCGAAGGGAGCTGCATGCAGAATTTTTTTTTTTAATACCTTTCATGCATTGGGGTAAAAAAACCTTCCTTTAGAACCACTTTAAGAATCCATACATAGGAGAGATTTAATAAAACTGAAGGGTGCAAAATCTGGTGCAGCTCTGCATAGAAACCAATCAGCTTCCAGGTTTTTAATTGAACAAGCTGACGTTAGAAGCTGATTTGCTACCATACACAGCTGCACCAGATTCTGCACTCTCCAGTTTTAGTAAATCAACCCCATAGATTTTTTTTTTAAATCAGAGTTTAGTGTCACTTGAAGATATGTATCGTCTCTGAGATTTTTTTTTTTGTGATTCCACCCTCTAGTGGACAGAGGTAGAACTGCAACTGCTTAAAATGTGCCGCTTAACAAAGTCAGCATCTGAATTTGAAAAAAAAAATTACAAACACATTGATAAATATATCATATTTGTAGGCAAAAAATCTACTTACATGTTTCAGGAAATGCCAAAGACTGCAAAATAAAAATATCGTAACTTCACATTATTAAATGCAGGCCCGCTCCCATACCCAATTTTCTGGCGATCCTCCTAATTTTTTTTATAAACATTGCCATTGACAGGTGCAGAGGGCAAATGGCCATTAAATTATCCCTGGTATGTTTCATTCTGGGTCCGAGCTTCTGTTGATATATCAAATACCATATCACCTTCAGTGACCTTTATTGGTACACGTGCTTTCAAATGGATTTTCCCCGGTGAACAAGTTTAACCCTATTAACCCTGGAATACGATGTCTGTTGATGATCTTCCCTATGGCAATTCAGCTCTTCATTGGCGTTGCTGTTTGGTGATCATTATTTCTCTCATTTCGTGTTTATCTCGCTCTGTCCTCGCCGTTTCGCAGTGAATGATTTTCTCTGTCATCTCACAGTAAATTGATGAATATTGCCTGCCTATGCCGTGCAAAACATGGCTAATATATCAGTTAAATGGGAACGGCAAACACCACCTGCTCATCCAGGCAAGTGGCTCTTTGGAAAATGGAATGCATAATCAATGGGATTAAATCTTTAGCGAAGACAAATACCAGGGTGTGGCTGGATGCATGCTCAGCGCTCTGCATTAACTTGCTCAGCATCAAATGACATGGGGGTTTGGATAACAGAAGAGGGTGAAGATATGCACAGTGTAGCAATACATGGAAACCAATCAGAAAGCCTTAATTGACCTAAGAAATGTGGGCCAGTTACGAACCCAGCTGGACAGTATTATACTGGCCTGGATGGTAACAGTGGGGTTTGTCATTGTCAGGGTTATAAAGGTATTAACCACTTGCCCTCCAGAAGATTTACCACCCTCCCTAACCAGGCTATTTTGTGTGATACGGCACTGCATTACTTTAACTGACAATTGCGCGGTCATGCAACACTGCACCCAAACAAAATGTATGTCCTTTTTCCCACAAATGGAGCTTTCTTTCGGTGGTATTTGATTGCCTGTGCGTTTTTTATTTTTTGCGCTATAAAGAAAAAAAGGCTACCAATTTTGAGAAAAAAAACTATATTTTTTACTTTTTGCTAATAAACATGTCCAGTAAAAAAAGTAAAAAATCAAATTAAAATTTATGGCAAAATGTATTCAGCTACGTGTCTTTCCATAACAAACATCCCAATACGTGTAAATGAATTGGTTTACGTGAACGTTATAACGTTTACAAATGGTGGTAGATATACTGGAATTTTTTATTTTTTTTTATACTTGTAATGGCGGTGATCAGTGACTTATAGCGGGACTGCGGTGGGCATTCTGACACTGGGGGGTACTGACTAACTGTCACTGACATCCCCAGTGACACTTATACAGTGATCAGTGCTAACAAAAAGCACTGACGCTGTACTAATCACACTGTGCAGGAAGAAGTTAACATCTGGGGTGATCAAAGAGTTAACTGTATGCTGTGTGCTGTTTTACTGTGTGCTGTGTGTGCTTTACTGTGTCAGCACATTGCTTTGTATTGCTCTGCTATGCAGAGCAATAAAAAGCAGTGTGCAGGAGCTGACAGTAGTGCCGCCAGTCAGTGCCACCCATCAGTACCGCCTATCAGTACCCATTAGTGCCACCTATCAGTGCCCATCATTTTTGCTTATCAGTGCCAGCTCATCAATGCCGCCTATCAGTGCCCATCAGTGCTGCCTATCAGTGCAGCCTCATCAACAAAGAAAAAAAACTTTTTTTCTAAATGTTTGCTCTCTTTTTGTTTATAGCGCAAAAAATAAAACACCCAGCGGTGAGTACATACCACCAAAAGAGAGCTATATTTGTGTGAAAAAAAATTATAAAAATGTCATATGGGTGCAGTGTTGCATGACTGCGCAAGTGTCACTCAAAGTGCGACAGCACTGAAAGCTGAAAATTGGCCTGGGCAGGACGGGAGTATAAGTGTCCTGTAGGCAAGTGGTTGATAAACTGATCACTAATAATACCCAGCACAGAGTAAAGGAACAATAGACACAAATGTAATTTACCACTGATATATCGATTAATTCTTATAAATTAGGGGGTTACAGTAGCATTGCAACAATATACACAATCAGGAAGGAGTAAGGTATGGTAACCAAACAGATAGCAATGATTAAATAACGTCAGCAAACTGTGACTACCCACAGGGTATGATTGGTTCCTATTGAGGGTACAACACAGCCAACTCCTCTGCAGCCACTGGTGCAAGGTAAAGGAACCAGGTGAATGACCTTTGTATATTTTACATAGAGAAGGGGGCACCCTTTAAATGAGGGTGGTTATAAAGTAAGAGTCAATCCGGAAATTATTGATGAGTACTTCTGCCAGCAAGTTGGGGCCCTTAAAGGTTGAAGAGTGATGGTGAATGACGAGTCAGGTCTGCAGACAGACTAGAAGAAGGTACATGGAAGGTGTCCTTAGCTGGCTTGGGTATACGTGTACATAAGCGTACTCTGGTGTCTGCTAGCGGTGTATTTATTCAACAGAGTAAGCAAAGGGTGCTGTAAGGGAATTCCTATACAGCGAATGGCGCATAGAAATGTGCATGGGTGCAACATCGCGCATAGAAATGAGCAAGGGTGCATTGCTAATAAAAATGAACATAGACTCGCGCACACAGGTGCACGCATGCTGGAGCGTGTCCACAGTTTTTGGCTCCAGATGGACTATTTAAAGGAGGCTCTTACTGTCTGTCAGTGCTGACTGGTATCCTGGGTGTATCCGTTACCTTCCCGGCCTGCCATTGACCTGCTCTTGGATTCTGTTTATGCTTCTGCTCATCGGTTTCTGATCCTGGCTTCCTCCTGACCTTGTTCCTGTCTGATGTTTCGGTACCTCATCGCCTGCTTGTTGCTGACCCTGGCTATTACTCTGACTACGCTTCTGGCTCCAGTTTGGCTGTACAGTCCTGCCGAGTGCTTGTCCTGGCTATCCATTATATCAGCTCAGTTGTCACGGTGTGTTCCGGCCTCACGTTTATCAGAAGTTATGGCAAGCCACGTACCCAGATCTTGCAGTTCCAGTGGAGTGCTTCCTTAAGCTCAGCTGGCTATTCCGGCATCTCCTCTCTTCCTGACTGGATGCCCTGCTTGATTTACCGAGGCTACACCTCCAGCCGCAAGTTCTGTAATCAATATCCACAGGCACTTGTGTTTCTCCTGTCCCTCGACACCATCTGTTCCACCATCAGTGGGGCCTGGGTTGGAGATACAAGAGAGGCTGACCTCGTCAATTCAGTCTTCTATCAGGTATGTGACAGGTGGACAACTGCTCTGTCACCAATCCTGATGCAAATACGGTCTTCAGCACTGCAGGAATAGCTGAGCGAGTCATATACCCCTCTGCAGGATAAGCAGCATCAGGGCAGCTGGCTGTTGATGCGCTGACAACCGGTGAGGAGGAGAACTGTGGGCATCTCTGGTCAGTCAGGAGCAGCAGCAGTGACAACTCTGCGTAGTGATCTGCTGTGATGTGTGTGTGCCTCTAGCACAGGCTGTCCCGCTGAGAGTATGTGCAGAACGGTAGCATCAGGACAAGAGTGCAAGCCCACCAGATACAGTCAATATAGGCTTTCCCATAATCCCTTGCTGATTCAGCTCTCCTGGAGTTTGTAGTTTGAAAGGGGCTTTAGGCTACAGGGAGGATTAGCAGTAGGACTACAGGTTCTAAGATCCTCTGCTCTGCTGACAGGAAGAATGACTTTTGATCATTACACAGGTGTGAGGTGTCATTATATACTCAGGTCTGAGAATAGCTCAGAGCTCCCAGCAGGAGACTGCTCTTAGGCTGGCCATACACTATACAATTTCCTGCCCAATTTCTTTTAGATTTACCTACAACTGCAGGGGCCTGCCTAATTGGATACAATTTAAAGTGTTTTTTAGGTTTGACCTCCTATTATATGGTTTTTGGTAAATCTAAAGCAAAATTCTCAAGAAAATTGTATAATATATGGTCAGCCTACATTCACCTCCACAACTTCTCCAAGATACGGCCGATCTTAACCTCGGAAACTACTAAGCAACTTATTCTCTCCCTTGTTATCTCTCGCCTTGACTATTGTAACTCCCTCCTCATTGGCCTACCGAATCGCAGGCTATCCCCTCTTCAGTCTATCATGAATGCTGCTGCCAGACTCATCCACCTTACTAACCGTTCTGTATCTGCCATCCCTCTCTGCCAATCCCTCCACTGGCTTCCCATTGCCCAACGGATAAAATTCAAAACATTAACAATAACATATAAAGCCATTTATAACTCTGCCCCAAATTACATCAGCAATCTTGTCTCTAAATATCACCCAAACCGTCCTCTATGCTCCTTGTGTGACCTCCTGCTCTCTAGCTCCCTTGTCTCCTCCTCCCATGCTCATCTCCAGGACATCTCCAAAGCTTCCCCCATCCTCTGGAACTCTCTACCCCAATTTATCAGACTATCGCCTACTCTGCTCACTTTTAGGAGATCTCTGAAAACCTATCTCTTCAGGGAAGCCTATCCTGCCCTCAGCTAATAATGGAATCTTCTCTTCCTCCTACCAGTCCATCCCCCACAGTTACTACCTTTTGTACCACTAGCCCCTCCCTCTTAGATTGTAAGCTCCAAGGAGAAGGGTCCTCCTAAATCTTTTGTATTGAACTGTATTGTTTCTGTATTGTCTCCCGTTATATTGCAAAGCGCTGAGCAAACTGTTGGCACTATATAAATCCTGTATTATAATAATAATATAATAGGGGGTCAAACCTAAACAACGCATTCAGCTGTATCCAATTAGGCAGGCCCCTGCACTACATAGTTGTAGGCAGGGGCGGACTGACAACTCATGGGGCCCCCGGGCAATAGGGGATCATGGGGCCCCTGTGCCCTTACCCAAACTCAAAAAAGCTTTTGAAAAAGGTACCAGGGGCATCTCATGGGGCCCCCTACTGACCCTGGGCCCTCGGGCAGTGCCCGAGTTTCCAAATGGTCAGTCCGCCCCTGGTTGTAGGTAAATCTAAAGAAATTGGGCAGAAATTGGACAGAAAATTGTATAGTGTATGGCCAGCCTAAGAGCAGTCTCCAGCTGGGAGCTCTGAGCTGTTCTCAGACCTGAGTATATAATGACACCTCACACATGTGTACTCACACAGATTGCAAGTGCCTAGCAAAACCAGGACACGTGATTAAATGTTCCAATTCAGAGCTGCAGAATCCAAAGAAAGCCAAATCCACAGCTTTCTCTGCCTAGAAACACTAGCCTAGAACATCACTTTCACCCAATTCCACACCGCATCAGATCACACCCTGTTCATGCAAACCACTGCGGGTGTGCATGTTAAGTTAACACCCTGAAATCAGTTCGCAAAATGTGGTGCAATGTGCAGAATCGGATCGCGTAGATGTGAATACCCATGTGATTAGTTTCTAGTGCGGACCCAAAAAAGGGTACTGCACCTTTTTGGTGCAGTGCGATTTGAGCCATACATAATGTATGACTCAAATTGCACCGCACACAATTCACATGTGATTTGCACAGGAATCCGGGGTGGTTTCTGTGCGAATCACAAGCGATGTACCGCACCGCATGAGTGTGAACACAGGCTAAATGCGAATCCTGTGTCACATTTTCCTATCTCCTCACAATAATTATAATTAATTTGTTAAACCTTCATATTAACGGAAACAAAGTTGCTTTCCTCATGTGCCTGGAAAATATGCCCTGCAATCAGATTTAATCATACAGTAGTTTCAAGCAGATAGAACAATATTTTAATTTTGATTTGTTGCTACAGTTTATTGTACTTTGAGCCTTTGGAATGCCTATGACCATTTCAATGCATGGTGAAGAAGACAAAAAATAACTTCTTTATATTAATAATTCATCAGAATTCAAATGATTTGCATTCTTTAAGCTGAAAAGATAATATGAAAAAAGTGCTCACTTTCTAAAAATATTTTTACTAGATTTTCGTTATTTTGAAAAGCAAAAAAAAAGCAAGCAAGCAAAAATAAACATAAGAAAAACATAAACATAATTACTACAGCATTACAAACAGTTCCATAGTGACCTCCAATTCTACATTATTGAAAACTTTAAATACATCAAGGGGGTAAATAAGGTTCAGGAGGGCAGTATTTTCAACAGGAAACCAAAATCAAGAACACGGGGACATGACCTGAAACTAACTGGGGGAAAGTTCAAAACTAATCACAGAAAGTGCCATCTTACTGAAAGAGTAGTTGATGCTTGGAATAAACTTCCAGCAGAGGTAGTCAGCCAGTCAACAGTAAATAGCTTCAAACATGCTTGGGACAAGCATAAATCTATACTCAGACAAAAAAGTAAAAAAAAAACAAAAAAAAACAAACAACCCCCCCAAAAAGAAAAAAAAAACGGGCAGACTCGATGGACAACTCAGTCTTTTTCTGCCGTCACTTTTCTATGTTAAAATGTAAAGTAAAATATTTTATTGTTCGTCAAGAGAGACCTTAACTATAAATCATGTTTTTATTATGTTATGTTTTTTAGGGAGCAGGAGGAGAGGATGCCAGGGGGAGTAATATAATCAGGGAGCAGGAGGAGAGGATGCCATGAGGTCCTGTGATCAGGGAGCAGGAGGAGAGGATGCCAGGGGGAGTAATATAATCAGGGAGCAGGAGGAGAGGATGCCATGAGGTCCTGTGATCAGGGAGCAGGAGGAGAGGATGCCAGGGGGAGTAATATAATCAGGGAGCAGGAGGAGAGGATGCCATGAGGTCCTGTGATCAGGGAGCAGGAGGAGAGGATGCCAGGGGGGGGTAATATGATCAGGGAGCAGGAGGAGAGGATGCCAGGGGGGTCATGTGATTAGGAAGCAGGAGGAGAGGATGCCAGGGGGGTCGTGTGATCAGGGAGCAGGAGGAGAGGATGCCGGGGGGGGTAATATGATCAGGGAGCAGGAGGAGAAATTGCCAAGGGGGGTCAAGTGATCAGGGAGCAGGAGGAGAGGATGCCAGGGGGGTCATGTGACCAGGGAGCAGGAGGAGAGGATGCCAAGGGGGTCGTGTGATCAGGGAGCAGGAGGAGAGGACACCAGGGGGGTCGTGTGATTAGGGATCAGGAGGAGAGGACACCAGGGGGGTCGTGTGATTAGGGAGCAGGAGGAGAGGACACCAGGGGGGTCGTGTGATTAGGGAGCAGGAGGAGAGGACACCAGGGGGGTCGTGTGATCAAGGAGCAGGAGGAGAGGACACCAGGGAGGTCGTGTGATTCGGGAGCAGGAGGAGAGGATGCCAGGGGGGTCATGTGATTAGGTAGCAGGAGGAGAAATTGGCAGGGGGGTCGTGTGATCAGGGAGCAGGAGGAGAGGATGCCAGGGGGGGTCGTATGATCAGGGGGCAGGAGGAGAGGATGCCGGGGGGGGTCGTATGATCAGGGAACAGGAGGAGAGGATGCCAGGGGGATCGTATGATCAGGGGGGTCATGTGATTAGGGAGCAGGAGGAGAAATTGCCAGGGGGGTCGTGTGATCAGGGAGCAGGAGGAGAGGACTCTGGGGTTGTGAGATTAGGAAGTAGGAGTAGAGAATTCCGGGGGGGTTGTGTGATCAGGGAGCAGGAGGAGAGGATGCCAGGGGGGGTAGTATTATCAGGGAGCAGGAGGAGAGGATGACGGGGGTTGTATGATCGGGGATCAGAAGGAGAGGACGCTGGGGTTGTGAGATTAGGAAGTAGGAGTAGAGAATTCCGGGGGGGTCGTGTGATCAGGGAGCAGCAGGAAAAGATGCCAGGGGAGTTGTGAGAGCAGAGAGCAGGTGGAGAGGATGCCAGGGGGGTCATATGATCAGGGATCAGGAGGAGAGGATGTCAGGGGGGGTCATATGATCAGGGAGCTGGAGGAGTGAATGCCAGGGAGGGTTGTTTGATCCGGGAGCAGGAAGAGAGGATGCTGGGGGGGGTCGTGTGATCAGGGAGCAGGAGGAAAGGATGCTGGGGGGGGGGGTTAATATGATCAGGGAGCAGGAGTAGAGAATTCCAGGGGGGTCTTGAGATTAGGGAGCAGGAGGAGAGGATGCCAGGGGGGGTAATATTATCAGGGAGCAGGAAGACAGGATGCCAGGGGGTCATGAGATCAGAAAGCAGGAGGAGATGATGCCAGGGAGGTCATGTAAATAGGGAGCAGGAGAGGACGCCAGGGGGGTCATGTGAATAGGGAGCAGGAGAGGATGCCAGGGGGGGTCATGTGATCAGGGAGCAGGAGGAGAGGACACCAGGGGGTCATGAGATCAAGAAGCAGTATGCTGTCCAGTACTAGCCAACAGTCTTCAGAAAGGATGTGCTATAACTGGATAGATCCCAGAGAAGGGGAACAACGCTAATAAGGGGGCTGGGGGACTTCAGTTATGAGGAACAACTTCTCCCTGGAGACATGCTTAAGAGGGGATATGATAGCGATATGCAAATGTCTTAATGGTGATTCCAGCATTGGGAAGAGACTATTCAGACTCAGGTCGCTTAACAGCGATTGGTCACTGTATGGAATGGTAATTGAGCGCTGGGAACATCAATAAAAAGCAGCTAGCATAAGAGGTAACCTTTGGAACCCAATAAACACATGTAGAAAAATATATGCAGCGCTAATAAAACTAATGAAAACAAACGGAAAAACAGAACATAGGTTGCACAGTAGCATAGATGAAAAAACTCAGTCCATATTACATGGTGGGATAAAGTGATAGGTGCAATTGTCCAAGTGATCCATGGTCAGAGATAATCGTGACTCTAGTGATCTTGTAATTGTACAAATAATGCACTAACCAGATAGCGCATAAAGTGCGCATGGAGCAATTAAGACCCGCTCCTGGTGCTCTGGACTTGTGATTTCAGGAGGATGTCATCTGCAGGTTAGCCACCAGATGTCATCAATCCAGGTACATTCTTAAGTCATCCACCAGGAAAATCATCAGCGGGGGGGGGGGGGGGGTAATCACACATCACTCCAAACCAGCAGGAACCTTCAAAAGTGGGCTCCCATGCAATAGATGAGACCCAGAGAGGCTTCTAATAGTGTAGTATGTATTTATAGGTAAAGTTGATCCAGGAAATATCCGATTGCCTCTCGGGGGATCAGGAAGGAATTTTTTTCCCTCAGGAGCAGGATAAACAGGCATAAGGATCTGGCAGCAAGGAAGGCAATCAAAACACTGACGCCAGGCGTAAGAGTCACGATTATCTCTGACCATGGATCACTTGGACAATTGCACCTATCACTTTATCCCACCATGTAATATGGACTGAGTTTTTTCATCTATGCTAGTGTGCAACCTATGTTCTGTTTTTCCGTTTGTTTTCATTAGTTTTATTAGCGCTGCATATATTTTTCTACAAGCGATTGGTCACTGGTCATTGGTCACTCAATGAAATTGAAGGAGAAGGGGTAAGGGGTTTTTACTGTCAGAGCAGTAGGGATATGGAGTTCCCTTCCACAGTTGGTGATGTCTGCGGGGAGTGTTGAAGATTTTAAAAAACTCTTAGATGGGCATGTTAGTGAACACAATATACAGGTACATGGGGAAATGATATTAACATAAACACTCACACAAACACTGAACTGGATGGATTGGTGTCTTTATTCAACCTTGCCAACTATATAAAAATATCAATATAATTTCAAAAGACATTTTCAGTCTGCGGAAATCTGCATATGCAGATTTTATTAAAGAATATCAGGTGATCTTGCCATTAAAGTCCTTGTTCAGACACTTTCTGCTATAGGGTTACAATTTTTCCCCGTTTATGCTCCTCCATTGTCACCCCATCATATGCCCCTTTGATAGAGACTACAAGCAGCAATGCAGATTCAATAGTGCAGGTATCTTCAACCATTGTCGGTCCACAGAAAAGATATGCAGCCAACACTGGAGCATGTGAATGTAGACAGAAAGTGTCTGAAAGAGGCTGGAGAAGATCAGCAGTAATGAGATGCAAAAAACAGTACTTTTTTGCATCTTGTCATGGTTTGATTGCACATAACATGTAAACATTCACAGTGCAGGGAGGAAAAAGTATGTGAGGCCCTAGCTTAATGACTTCTCCCAGAGCTAATTGGAGCCAGGAGTGAGCCAACCTTGACTCCAATCAGTGTGATGATATTGGATGTGTTGCTGACAGCTGTCCTGCCCTTAAAAAACACACACCTGTTTTGGGTTTACTGGTTTCAAGAAGCACTGTCTGATGTGAACCATGCCTCGCAGAAAAGAGCTCTCAGAAGACCTACGATCAAGAATTGTTGACTTGCATGAAGCTGGAAAGGGTTACAAAAGTATCTCCAAAAGCCTTGATGTTCATGTGTCCACGGTAAGACAGACTGTCTACAAATGGAGAAAGTTTAGCACTGTTGCTACTCTCCCTAGGCGCGGTCGTCCTGTAAAAATGACTGCAAGAGCACAGCGCAGAATGCTGAATGAGGTAAAGAAGAATCCCAGAGTGTCAGCTAAAGACCTACAGAAATCTCTGGCACATGCTAACATTTTTGTTGACACATCTACAATAAGGAAAACATTAAACAAGAATGGAGTACATGGGAGGACACCACGGAGGAAGCCATTGCTGTCCAAAAAGAATATTGCAGCACGTTTGAAGTTTGCAAAAGAGCACCTGGATGTTCCACAGCACTACTGGCAAAATATACTGTGGACAGATGAAACCAAGATTGATGTATTTGGGAAGAACACACAACACTATGTGTGGAGAAAAAAAGGCACAGCACACCAACATCAAAACCTCATCCCCACTGTAAAACATGGCGGAGGGAGCATCATGGTTTGGGGCTGCTTTGCGACCTGGATGGATTGTTGTCACTGATGGGAAAATGAATTCCAAAGTTTATCAAGACATTTTGCAGGAAAACGTACGACTATCTGTCCGCCAACTGAAGCTCTGCAGAGGATGAGTGATGCAACAGGACAATGACCCAAAGCATACAAGTAATTCAACAAAACAATGGCTGCAACAGCACAGAATACGCCTTCTGGAGTGGCCCAGTCAGAGTCCTGACCTCAACCCGATTGAAATGCTGTGGCATGACCTTAAGAGAGCGATTCACACCAGACATCCCAGAATATTGCTACACTGAAACAGTTTTGTGAAGAGGAGTGGTCCAAAATTACTCCAGATCGTTGTGCAGGTCTGATCTGCAACTACAGGAAACGTTTGGTTGAGGTTATTGCTGCCAAAGGAGGGTGAACTAGTTTTTAAGTCCAAAGGTTCACATACTTTTTCCTCCCTGCACTGTGAATGTTTACATGTTATGTGCAATTAAACCATGGCAACATCTAATGTTTGTGTCGTATTATGTTCAGCAGACTGTGTTCTTCTATTGTGACTTAGATGACGTTCAGAGCACATTTTATGCCCAATTCATGCAAAACTCCACGTAATCCCAAGGGGTTCACATACTTTTTCTTGCAACTGTATGCCGATAAGCTAGGGTCAACATGTAAAACAAAATACTAGAAATAAATTATAAATTGTTTTATTACAAAATAGGTGTATTAGAATCTACTGAAAATATGATACACACTTTTATAAGATAGTTTATTTATTTTTTTTGCTGCATTGGTTTTATTTTATAAAAACAATGGATTCACTAACACCTACTGAAAATATAATAATGCATAAGGAAATATTTGAAATGTTTTTTTTCACTACTTTGATTTTAGATGTACTGTATCTAATCTCTTCTTCAACCTCCTGTGTAATTTAAAAGGTTTGTTTATTTATTTCAGGTACTTATATAGTGCTGTCAATTTATGCAGCGCTTTTCATATATATTGTACATTCACATCAGTCCCCAACCCTCAAGGGGCGTACAATCTAAGGTCTGAACTCACATTCATACATACACATACTAGGGCCAATTTAGACCTACCAGCAGGACTTTGGAGGATGGAGGAAACCCATGCAGGCACAGGGAGAACATGCAAACTCCAGGCAGGTGGTGCCGTAGGTGGGATTTGAACTAACGACCCTTAGTATTGCCAGGCGGAAGTGCTAACCATTTAGCCACTGTGCTGCCGCAGGTGCCATGAACCACAGTATTTAGATTATCACTCAGTGAGCCCCATGGTTTTTTTTTGTATTCTTCTTGAATAGAAGAGGAAAAGTATCTTTAAATATTTTGGAGTATGTCTATCTAGATACCAGTTCTACTTTTTAAGGATTTGAACAGTTTACTTTAAAGGGTAACTCCGTGTTCGTGAAAAAATATAGCAAATAAAAAAAAATAATATATCGTATACAGTTGCTGCACATCTGCAGCCACTGTGATTTTCTGTAAAATTCAATGCAGTATGACATCCTGGAGGCATTCTGTAAATTGTTGGTGTACAGAACACCCGAAGAAATGTCATTTCCTGCCTCTGTGATTGACTCACTGATTTTCTCAGAAGTCTGCACTAAGATGCAAGTCAGATTTTGTCCACCCCTTGCAATAAAGATTTTTGTTTTGGTAACATACTCTACAAGGGTTAAATACATCTAAAGGGATGCAGACACTACAGCTTTTCTCATTACAATACAAAGAGTGCACCAGCTGATTACTCCCATTCCAGCTTTTTCTTCAGATCAGGAACAGGTAGGATTCTGCAACAAAATTTGTTAAAACCCCTGCAATGTACACTGATGACTCCACAAAAATGGAGTGAGGCTGGGTTGACACTGATGCGGTGCGGAATTTGCTGCGTTTTCTGTGTGAATTCTACACAGCATCAGAATTTCACCCTGTTCATGCGAACCGCTGCGGGTGTGTATGTTAAGTTAACAACCCCCCCGAAATCAGTCCACAAAATACAGTGTGATGTGCAGAATCGGATCAAATAGGTGTGAATACCCATGTGATCCGATTCTAGTGTGGACCAAAAAAGGGTCCTGCACTTTTTTAGTGCGGGTGTGGTGCAATAGGAGCCATACAAAATGTATGGCTCCAATCGCACTGCACAAAAATCGCATGTGATTTTCACAGGAATGCGGTGCGGTTCTTGTGCGAATCACATGCGATATACCGCACCGCATATGTGTGAACCCAGGCTTAATCTTAATGTCCCCCAAAAAATGGTTATTACGACAAATAGAGTGGATAAAGCTCCCAAACAGGGACACAGACAGAAGCAAGAATTGTAGGGGCTGTTGATCATTCCTAGCCAGGGGCGGACTGACAACTCATGGGGCCCCCGGGAAATAGGGGATCATGGGGCATGTGTCCTTGCCCAAACTCAAAAAAAACTATGAAAAAGGTACCAGGGGCATCTCATGGGGCCCCCTACTGAGTTTCCAAATGGTCAGTCCGCCAGTAACAGAAATAAAAAGTTTTAATGTTTACCAGTATGATATATATATGTGTATATATACACAGTATATTGCTGAGACATACAGGCAGATACTTATCCATCAATCCATACCATCAGGGAGGTGTGTGGTTGGCCCCAAATCCAAAATGTTTTTCTGCAGCAGGACAATTACCCCAAACATGCATCCAATGTTATTAAGAACTATCTTCAGAGTAAAGAAGAACAGGGAGTCCTGGAAGTGATAGTTTGGCCACCACAGATCCCTGATCTCAACATCATTGAGTATGTCTGGGATTACACGAAGAGACAGAGAGATTTAAGGCAGCCTACATCCATAGAAGATCTGTGGTTAGCTCTAGTTGGCACCTTTATATAGTATGAACTTTAAGGGACCATTGATTCAGTATTGCAGCAGTACTCAGATAATTAATGTTTAGGTTTGTCTTTCTTCAGTATAATTCTAGTTTCCAACTACCCAGGCCATATGGGTCCATATGCTAGGGCAGGCAGCTCCAAACATTTGGAGTATCAGGGCCACACAGTATATTTTAGAAATAGTTGAGGGCCAAAAATAAAACCTGATCAGAGCCCCCTTTGCATCAGGTTCTTCATAAGGGTCCTCATCAGAGTCCACCCTTACATCACAGTCCCCATAAGAATCCTCTCTTACATCAGGGTCCTCATCAGTCCCCCCTTACATCAGGGTTCCCATCAAAGCCCTCCCTTACATCAGGGCTTAATCGGAGTACCCCCCATGTCAGAAGCAGAGAGCCTAGACATCCTCTGCTGACCTTAACCCTCAATCTGCGCACATTGAGATATGTTACTAACCCTAGCTTGAGGTGACTGTAGCCGTATTAGTGCATTTGCGACAGAAACAATTGAGTACTGTCCGTCCTAGCTGCGAGCCAGAAAAAAATCTTGTAGCAGGCCAGATGTGCTAGAGGAAGTCTAGGACAAAAATAGATGCACTAGGCACAAGAGGCTATGCTGGGTCAAAGGTGGTAAATCATCTGTGTACGGCTGGTCCTTTCTCCATATCAGTCTACCCCCCCACTCCGACCCTGCCTGCCCAACTTCTTCTTACAGTAGACACTAGAGATGAGCGAATCGAAGTAGCCGAAGTGGAATTCGAGTCGAATATCGGAAAAATTTCGATTCGCGCCGAATCCGAAAAATAGCCTAATTCGGACGCGCGAATCGAAATTTTTCCGAAAATGGCGGCTGACATGTGCGGCGACGCAGCGGAGATGTCTGGGAAGGCGCGCAGACAAGGCGCGCTGACCCATAATGCATTCCTCAACGACATGTGATCGCATCAGCCAATCAGCAGCCAGCCAGCTAGCACTGTGTAATGGTCGAGCTATAAATAGCGGCCATTTTGGAATTCTTCATTTGCCTGCAGTTATTGAACAGAGGCAGACCGCTCTGTATTAGGGACAGGGACAGAGTTAGGGCCACAGAAACGATACTTGGGGACAGAGAAACGATACTTAGGGACAGAGAACTATTACTCAGGGACACAGATTTGTTAATTAGGGCCACAGAATCGTTACTTAGGGACAAAGAAACGCTAGTTAGGGACACAGAATTCATACTCAGGGACAGACAGAATTGTTACTGAGTGCCAGAGAATTGTTACTTAGGGCTACAGAAACGTTATTAGGGCCACAGAATTGTTACTCAGGGACAGACAGAATTGTTACTGAGTGCCAGAGAATTGTTACTTAGGGCCACAGAAACGTTATTAGGGCCACAGAATTGTTACTCAGGGACAGACAGAATTGTTACTGAGTGCCAGAGAATTGTTACTTAGGGCCACAGAAACTTTAGTTAGGGCCACAGAATTGTTACTCAGGGACAGACAGAATTGTTACTGAGTGCCAGATAATTGTTACTTAGGGCCACAGAAACGTTATTAGGGCCACAGAATTGTTACTCAGGGACAGACAGAATTGTTACTGAGTGCCAGAGAATTGTTACTTAGGGCCACAGAAACTTTAGTTAGGGCCACAGAATTGTTACTCAGGGACAGACACAGAATTGTTACTGAGGGCCACAGAACTGTTACTTAGGGCCACAGAATTGTTACTCGCACAGACACAGAATTGTTACTCGCACAGACACAGAATTGTTACTGAGGGCCACAGAACTGTTACATAGGGCCACAGAATTGTTACTCGCACAGACACAGAATTGTTACACAGGGACACAGAACTGTTACTGAGGGCCACAGAACCGTTACTTAGGGCCACAGAATTGTTACTCGCACAGACACAGAATTGTTACTCGCACAGACACAGAATTGTTACTCGCACAGACACAGAATTGTTACTGAGGGCCACAGAACTGTTAGTTAGGGCCACAGAATTGTTACTCGCACAGACACAGAATTGTTACTCGCACAGACACAGAATTGTTACTGAGGGCCACAGAACTGTTACTTGGGGCCACAGAAACGTTAATCAGGGACACAGAATTGTTACTGAGGGCCACAGAACTGTTACTTAGGGCCACAGAATTGTTACTCGCACAGACACAGAATTGTTACTCGCACAGACACAGAATTGTTACTGAGGGCCACAGAACTGTTACTTGGGGCCACAGAAACGTTAATCAGGGACACAGAATTGTTACTGAGGGCCACAGAACTGTTAGGGCCACAGAATTGTTACTCACACAGACACAGAATTGTTACTCGCACAGACACAGAATTGTTACTGAGGGCCACAGAACTGTTACTTGGGGCCACAGAAACGTTAATCAGGGACACAGAATTGTTACTGAGGGCCACAGAACTGTTAGTTAGGGCCACAGAATTGTTACTCGCACAGACACAGAATTGTTACTCGCACAGACACAGAATTGTTACTGAGGGCCACAGAACTGTTACTTGGGGCCACAGAAACGTTAATCAGGGACACAGAATTGTTACTGAGGGCCACAGAACTGTTACTTAGGGCCACAGAATTGTTACTCGCACAGACACAGAATTGTTACTCGCACAGACACAGAATTGTTACTGAGGGCCACAGAACTGTTACTTAGGGCCACAGAATTGTTGCTCGCACAGACACAGAATTGTTACACAGGGACACAGAACTGTTACTGAGGGCCACAGAACCGTTACTTAGGGCCACAGAATTGTTACTCGCACAGACACAGAATTGTTACTCGCACAGACACAGAATTGTTACTCAGGGACACAGAACTGTTACTGAGGGCCACAGAAATGTTACTTAGGGCCACAGAATTGTTACTCGCACAGACACAGAATTCTTACTCGCACAGACACAGAATTGTTACTCAGGGACACAGAACTGTTACTTAGGGCCACAGAACTGTTAGTTAGGGCCACAGAATTGTTACTCGCACAGACACAGAATTGTTACTGAGGGCCACAGAACTGTTACTTAGGGCCACAGAATTGTTACTCGCACAGACACAGAATTGTTACACAGGGACACAGAACTGTTACTGAGGGCCACAGAACCGTTACTTAGGGCCACAGAATTGTTACTCGCACAGACACAGAATTGTTACACAGGGACACAGAACTGTTACTGAGGGCCACAGAACCGTTACTTAGGGCCACAGAATTGTTACTCGCACAGACACAGAATTGTTACTCGCACAGACACAGAATTGTTACTGAGGGCCACAGAACTGTTAGTTAGGGCCACAGAATTGTTACTCGCACAGACACAGAATTGTTACTCGCACAGACACAGAATTGTTACTGAGGGCCACAGAACTGTTACTTTGGACCAAAGAAACGTTAATCAGGGACACAGAATTGTTACTGAGGGCCACAGAACTGTTACTTAGGGCCACAGAATTGTTACTCGCAGAGACACAGAATTGTTACTCAGGGACACAGAACTGTTACTGAGGGCCACAGAACTGTTACTGAGGGCCACAGAACTGTTACTTAGGGCCACAGAATTGTTACTCGCACAGACACAGAATTCTTACTCGCACAGACACAGAATTGTTACTCAGGGACACAGAACTGTTACTGAGGGCCACAGAACTGTTACTTAGGGCCACAGAATTGTTACTCGCACAGACACAGAATTGTTACTCGCACAGACACAGAATTGTTACTGAGGGCCACAGAACTGTTACTTGGGGCCACAGAAACGTTAATCAGGGACACAGAATTGTTACTGAGGGCCACAGAACTGTTAGGGCCACAGAATTGTTACTCACACAGACACAGAATTGTTACTCGCACAGACACAGAATTGTTACTGAGGGCCACAGAACTGTTACTTGGGGCCACAGAAACGTTAATCAGGGACACAGAATTGTTACTGAGGGCCACAGAACTGTTAGTTAGGGCCACAGAATTGTTACTCGCACAGACACAGAATTGTTACTCGCACAGACACAGAATTGTTACTGAGGGCCACAGAACTGTTACTTGGGGCCACAGAAACGTTAATCAGGGACACAGAATTGTTACTGAGGGCCACAGAACTGTTACTTAGGGCCACAGAATTGTTACTCGCACAGACACAGAATTGTTACTCGCACAGACACAGAATTGTTACTGAGGGCCACAGAACTGTTACTTAGGGCCACAGAATTGTTACTCGCACAGACACAGAATTGTTACACAGGGACACAGAACTGTTACTGAGGGCCACAGAACCGTTACTTAGGGCCACAGAATTGTTACTCGCACAGACACAGAATTGTTAATCGCACAGACACAGAATTGTTACTCGCACAGACACAGAATTGTTACTCAGGGACACAGAACTGTTACTGAGGGCCACAGAACTGTTACTTAGGGCCACAGAATTGTTACTCGCACAGACACAGAATTCTTACTCGCACAGACACAGAATTGTTACTCAGGGACACAGAACTGTTACTTAGGGCCACAGAACTGTTAGTTAGGGCCACAGAATTGTTACTCGCACAGACACAGAATTGTTACTGAGGGCCACAGAACTGTTACTTAGGGCCACAGAATTGTTACTCGCACAGACACAGAATTGTTACACAGGGACACAGAACTGTTACTGAGGGCCACAGAACCGTTACTTAGGGCCACAGAATTGTTACTCGCACAGACACAGAATTGTTACACAGGGACACAGAACTGTTACTGAGGGCCACAGAACCGTTACTTAGGGCCACAGAATTGTTACTCGCACAGACACAGAATTGTTACTCGCACAGACACAGAATTGTTACTGAAGGCCACAGAACTGTTACTTAGGGCCACAGAATTGTTACTCGCACAGACACAGAATTGTTACTCAGGGACACAGAACTGTTACTGAGGGCCACAGAACTGTTACTTAGGGCCACAGAATTGTTACTCGCACAGACACAGAATTGTTACTCAGGGACACAGAACTGTTACTGAGGGCCACAGAACTGTTACTTAGGGCCACAGAATTGTTACTCGCACAGACACAGAATTCTTACTCGCACAGACACAGAATTGTTACTCAGGGACACAGAACTGTTACTGAGGGCCACAGAACTGTTACTTAGGGCCACAGAATTGTTACTCGCACAGACACAGAATTGTTACTCGCACAGACACAGAATTGTTACTGAGGGCCACAGAACTGTTACTTGGGGCCACAGAAACGTTAATCAGGGACACAGAATTGTTACTGAGGGCCACAGAACTGTTACTTAGGGCCACAGAATTGTTACTCGCACAGACACAGAATTGTTACTGAGGGCCACAGAACTGTTACTTAGGGCCACAGAATTGTTACTCGCACAGACACAGAATTGTTACTCAGGGACACAGAATTGTTACTCAGGGACACATAATCGTTTAATTAAAGAGTATGTCAGACAACATGCAGAGGAGTGGCAGAGGAGGCAATGTTTTAGGAGCGAGCAGACGTGGCAGCAGAGGAAGGGGTCGAGGCAGCACTATTCGCAGCCAGAGGCCAGTGCTCCCGGTGTCATCCAGCGGTCGTGTCTCCACCGACAACCCTGCCGTCATCGATTGGTTGGCTCGGTCGTCTTCCTCTTCCCAGGTCACCTCTGACACCTACAGCCAACGGTCGGTGGGTACGTCAGACACAACCGTTAGTTGGCATGGCCCGGGACCAAGCCCACTGAAATCACGTGTCCTCTACCTGCCCCTGTCCTTTGGTGTTCCCTCACCAAGCGAAGTATCGCATGCTGTGGGCTCAGCCCCACTGTACAGTGAGGAAGAGCTAACAGAGGGCGGTCAGGAACGGGGGGAGACATCCGCCTTTTCAGCAGCCAGGCGAAGAAGTAGTGGCGAGGAGAGTGGCCCGGTAGCCGGTCTAGAGACAGGTCTGTCTCCTGACCCAGACGCAGCCGAGGGGGCTAGTAGTGAGGCGGAGACCCTACTTGATGATGAGGAGGTTGATCGCACTTGGCAGCCTCGTCGTCATCAGGCAATTTCTTCCGCATCATCAGGAGAAGAGGGTGGCAGCTTGGCAGTGAGCGAAACAGTCGGTGGGTTGCCCAGGAGACAGCAGCAGGGTCGCAGCAGTGTCACTGGAAGCAGTGTCAGTGGAGCCAAACGGCCACGGAGTACAGCACCAGCTCCACTGCAGCCTACCACCACGGCCAGTAGTGGTGCCGGTGTGCACGGAGGAAGCAGCAGTCAGCCAGTGAGGAGTATCGGGGGCAAAGTTTCCTACTCGGCGGTGTGGCAATTTTTCGTCAAGCCGCCCGAGGAAGTAAACGTAGCCGTATGTCGACTATGTGGCCAGAAAGTCAAGCGTGGCCAGGGGGCCCATGTTGGGACTACAGCATTGCGGCAGCATATGCAACGTCGCCATTTGGTGGCCTGGGAAAACCGTGATAAAGATACGACGGTTCTGCCCGCCCCAGCCCCCGCTCCATCACCCGCTCCGTTACTTGCTCCGTCACCCGACGTCAATCGCCCTCCATCAGCCAGTCAAGGCTCCAACACCTCTGCTGAGGGGAGTTGTCGCTCGTTGGCATCTTCCGCTCGTTCAGATGCTCCTTCTCCTGCTACTCCTCTTCACGGATTCCATCAGCAGTCTTTCTTGGAATCCGTTTCCAAGAGACAACAGTTTGCGAGCACGCACCCGACGGTGCAAAAGCTGAACGTCCTCCTGTCCAAGTTGCTGGTGCTGCAGTCCCTCCCTTTTCAAGTGGTGGACTCAGCACCTTTCAGAGAAATGATGGCTTGTGCCGCGCCGCGGTGGAGAGTGCCAAGCCGTCATTTCTTCGCCAAAAAGGCAGTGCCAGCCCTGCATTCACATGTAGAAGACATGGTGGGCCAGTCTTTGAGCATGTCGGTCTCTGCCAAAGTGCACGGCAGCGCCGACGTGTGGAGCTGTAACTACGGTCAGGGACAGTACATGTCATTTACGGCCCACTGGGTGAACGTGGTGCCGTCACAGCCGCACCAGCAACTTGGACAGGTCACGCCGCTTTTGCCTCCACGTTTGCACGTCCTTGGTCCGGCAAAGATGTCCGCCTCTACCACCTCTTCTTCCGCCGTGTCCTCAGCCGCCACCCCCGTGCCAAGTCCCATTACCCGACCGGCATATCACATGTGCAGGGCGCAACGGTGTCACGCTGTTCTGCACCTGGTATGCCTTGGCGAACGTAGTCACACAGGGGAGGAACTTCTGAGTGTAATGAACAGAGAAATCGACAGATGGCTGTCTCCGCGCAAACTGAAAATCGGAACCATGTTGACCGACAACGGAAAGAACATGGTGTCTGCTCTGCGTCAAGGAAGGTTGTGCCATGCGCCATGCATGGCTCACGTGTTCAATCTGGTTGTCAAGCGGTTCCTAAAATCCACCATCCCACTGCAAGACATCCTTAAAATGTCACGTAAACTTTGCATGCATTTCAGCCATTCCTACACCGCAAAGCACACCCTCCTTGAGCTGCAGCGGCAGAACGGAATTCCACATCATTGCCTGATCTGCGACGTTGCAACAAGGTGGAATTCAACCCTACACATGTTAGACCGCCTTTACGAGCAGCGAAAGGCCATCACCGATTTCCTGATGTTACAAGCGGATAAAGGTACTCCCCTGTGTAACTTCGATGTCAGCCATTGGCAGCTCATGCGTGACACCTGCCGCTTGCTCAGGCCCTTTGAGGAGGCCACGCTATTCGTGAGTCGGCAGGACTATGGGATGAACGACGTCATTCCTCTGTTGCACGTCCTTGAACAAATGCTGTTAACAATGGCTGGTCAGGGTGCGGTAGACGTGGCGCACAGATCTCAACGCCACATGACCCCTGTGGGGGCAGGACAGGAAGAAGAGGAGGAGGTAGAGGAGGACATTTGTGCTCAGGAATTATTGAGTGAAATGGGTGGTTTTTCCACTCAGCGGACAGGAGTGGAGAAGCAGGAGCATCTGGTAGAGGAGGAGGAGGAGGAGACAGAGGACCCAGACGCACCGTGGCAGTATGCTGTGGAGATGGAGGCAGGGAGTCCCTCGCATTCCTTGGCACAAATGGCCCATAGCATGCTCGGTTGCTTGCGTAGCGACAGCCGAATAATAACCATCAGACAGAGGGATGACTTTTGGCTGTCCACCTTGTTGGACCCTCGCTACCGTTCCAAAATGGTGGCCTTTTTCACACCTGCTGAGAGGGAGGCCAAAATAACGTACTATAAAAACCACCTATGTAGTCAGTTGGTCTCTGCCTTTGTGCGCCAACGTCCATCCTCAGACACTGTGGGCCCTGTGCGCTCGCGTTCCGCTGCCATGGCAGCAGGGGAGGGGTGGGGTGGTAGGAGCAGTGGCAGCTCCACCAGCAGCGGCTGCCTCAGTCTGCAGTCGATGATGAGTAGCTTTCTTCACCAGCGCAGTGAGGAAACTACTAACCAGCCGCAGCAGCAGCATCAGGTGGACCTGGAGCAGGACCTCAAACAACAGGCTTGGGCCTACTTGGACAGCACCCTGCCAACCGAGGTAGACAATCCCCTTGACTACTGGTCAACGAAACTTGACCTTTGGCCCCAACTAGCTGAATTTGCCCTTGAAAGGCTGTCATGCCCGGCCAGTAGCGTGGCATCGGAGCGCGTGTTTAGTGCGGCAGGAGGTATTGTAAATCCGCGGAGGACACGACTGTCCACCCAAAGTGTGGAGAGACTGACGTTTGTGAAAATGAATCAGGCGTGGATTAGTCTGGATTTCAAACCACCAGTTCCTGACACAACTGACTAAATCCGCCATGAATCATGCCTCAAACATGTGCCACTTTGAGGTCTCCTCACACACTGCTGGTGTGTTGAATTTTTTGACATAGGGTGCTGGCAGATTACGGGCCTCCCATAGCTGCTGCCAGGCCCCTAATCTGCCATAGGCCCCTATATACCGCCTCCTCATGCTGCTGCCAGGTCCAGAGTCTCTCATGGGTCCCTGTACGGCCTCCTATTGCTGCTGTCTCCATCGCCACACTCTGCCATGTGCCACTTTCAGGTCTCCTCACACACTGCTGGTGTGTAGAATTTTTTGACATAGGGTGCTGGCAGATTACGGGCCTCCTATAGCTGCTGCCAGGCCCCTAATCTGCCATAGGCCCCTATATACCGCCTCCTCATGCTGCTGCCAGGTCCAGAGTCTCTCATGGGTCCCTGTACGGCCTCCCATTGCTGCTGTCTCCATCGCCACACTCTGCCATGTGCCACTTTCAGGTCTCCTCACACACTGCTGATGTGTAGAATTTTTTGACATAGGGTGCTGGCAGATTACGGGCCTCCCATAGCTGCTGCCAGGCCCCTAATCTGCCATAGGCCCCTATATACCGCCTCCTCATGCTGCTGCCAGGTCCAGAGTCTCTCATGGGTCCCTGTACGGCCTCCCATTGCTGCTGTCTCCATCGCCACACTCTGCCATGTGCCACTTTCAGGTCTCCTCACACACTGCTGGTGTGTAGAATTTTTTGACATAGGGTGCTGGCAGATTACGGGCCTCCCATAGCTGCTGCCAGGCCCCTAATCTGCCATAGGCCCCTATATACCGCCTCCTCATGCTGCTGCCAGGTCCAGAGTCTCTCATGGGTCCCTGTACGGCCTCCCATTGCTGCTGTCTCCATCGCCACACTCTGCCATGTGCCACTTTCAGGTCTCCTCACACACTGCTGGTGTGTAGAATTTTTTGACATAGGGTGCTGGCAGATTACGGGCCTCCTATAGCTGCTGCCAGGCCCCTAATCTGCCATAGGCCCCTATATACCGCCTCCTCATGCTGCTGCCAGGTCCAGAGTCTCTCATGGGTCCCTGTACGGCCTCCCATTGCTGCTGTCTCCATCGCCACACTCTGCCATGTGCCACTTTCAGGTCTCCTCACACTGCTGGTGTGTAGAATTTTTTGACATAGGGTGCTGGCAGATTACAGGCCTCCCATAGCTGCTGCCAGGCCCCTAATCTGCCATAGGCCCCTATATACCGCCTCCTCATGCTGCTGCCAGGTCCAGAGTCTCTCATGGGTCCCTGTACGGCCTCCCATTGCTGCTGTCTCCATCGCCACACTCTGCCATGTGCCACTTTCAGGTCTCCTCACACACTGCTGGTGTGTAGAATTTTTTGACATAGGGTGCTGGCAGATTACGGGCCTCCCATAGCTGCTGCCAGGCCCCTAATCTGCCATAGGCCCCTATATACCGCCTCCTCATGCTGCTGCCAGGTCCAGAGTCTCTCATGGGTCCCTGTACGGCCTCCCATTGCTGCTGTCTCCATCGCCACACTCTGCCATGTGCCACTTTCAGGTCTCCTCACACACTGCTGGTGTGTAGAATTTTTTGACATAGGGTGCTGGCAGATTACGGGCCTCCTATAGCTGCTGCCAGGCCCCTAATCTGCCATAGGCCCCTATATACCGCCTCCTCATGCTGCTGCCAGGTCCAGAGTCTCTCATGGGTCCCTGTACGGCCTCCCATTGCTGCTGTCTCCATCGCCACACTCTGCCATGTGCCACTTTCAGGTCTCCTCACACTGCTGGTGTGTAGAATTTTTTGACATAGGGTGCTGGCAGATTACGGGCCTCCCATAGCTGCTGCCAGGCCCCTAATCTGCCATAGGCCCCTATATACCGCCTCCTCATGCTGCTGCCAGGTCCAGAGTCTCTCATGGGTCCCTGTACGGCCTCCCATTGCTGCTGTCTCCATCGCCACACTCTGCCATGTGCCACCTTCAGGTCTCCTCACACTGCTGGTGTGTAGAATTTTTTGACATAGGGTGCTGGCAGATTACGGGCCTCCCATAGCTGCTGCCAGGCCCCTAATCTGCCATAGGCCCCTATATACCGCCTCCTCATGCTGCTGCCAGGTCCAGAGTCTCTCATGGGTCCCTGTACGGCCTCCCATTGCTGCTGTCTATATCGCCACACTCTGCCATGTGCCACTTTCAGGTCTCCTCACACACTGCTGGTGTGTAGAATTTTTTGACATAGGATGCTGGCAGATTACGGGCCTCCCATAGCTGCTGCCAGGCCCCTAATCTGCCATAGGCCCCTATATACCGCCTCCTCATGCTGCTGCCAGGTCCAGAGTCTCTCATGGGTCCCTGTACGGCCTCCCATTGCTGCTGTCTCCATCGCCACACTCTGCCATGTGCCACTTTCAGGTCTCCTCACACACTGCTGGTGTGTAGAATTTTTTGACATAGGGTGCTGGCAGATTACGGGCCTCCCATTGCTGCTGCCAGGCCCCTAATCTGCCATAGGCCCCTATATACCGCCTCCTCATGCTGCTGCCAGGTCCAGAGTCTCTCATGGGTCCCTGTACGGCCTCCCATTGCTGCTGTCTCCATCGCCACACTCTGCCATGTGCCACTTTCAGGTCTCCTCACACACTGCTGGTGTGTAGAATTTTTTGACATAGGGTGCTGGCAGATTACGGGCCTCCCATAGCTGCTGCCAGGCCCCTAATCTGCCATAGGCCCCTATATACCGCCTCCTCATGCTGCTGCCAGGTCCAGAGTCTCTCATGGGTCCCTGTACGGCCTCCCATTGCTGCTGTCTCCATCGCCACACTCTGCCATGTGCCACTTTCAGGTCTCCTCACACACTGCTGGTGTGTAGAATTTTTTGACATAGGGTGCTGGCAGATTACGGGCCTCCCATTGCTGCTGCCAGGCCCCTAATCTGCCATAGGCCCCTATATACCGCCTCCTCATGCTGCTACCAGGTCCAGAGTCTCTCATGGGTCCCTGTACGGCCTCCTATTGCTGCTGTCTCCATCGCCACACTCTGCCATGTGCCACTTTCAGGTCTCCTCACACTGCTGGTGTGTAGAATTTTTTGACATAGGGTGCTGGCAGATTACGGGCCTCCCATTGCTGCTGCCATGCCCCTAATCTGCCATAGGCCCCTATATACCGCCTCCTCATGCTGCTGCCAGGTCCAGAGTCTCTCATGGGTCCCTGTACGGCCTCCCATTGCTGCTGTCTCCATCGCCACACTCTGCCATGTGCCACTTTCAGGTCTCCTCACACTGCTGGTGTGTAGAATTTTTTGACATAGGGTGCTGGCAGATTACGGGCCTCCCATAGCTGCTGCCAGGCCCCTAATCTGCCATAGGCCCCTATATACCGCCTCCTCATGCTGCTGCCAGGTCCAGAGTCTCTCATGGGTCCCTGTACGGCCTCCCATTGCTGCTGTCTCCATCGCCACACTCTGCCATGTGCCACTTTCAGGTCTCCTCACACACTGCTGGTGTGTAGAATTTTTTGACATAGGGTGCTGGCAGATTACGGGCCTCCCATAGCTGCTGCCAGGCCCCTAATCTGCCATAGGCCCCTATATACCGCCTCCTCATGCTGCTGCCAGGTCCAGAGTCTCTCATGGGTCCCTGTACGGCCTCCCATTCCTGCTGTCTCCATCGCCACACTCTGCCATGTGCCACCTTCAGGTCTCCTCACACTGCTGGTGTGTAGAATTTTTTGACATAGGGTGCTGGCAGATTACGGGCCTCCCATAGCTGCTGCCAGGCCCCTAATCTGCCATAGGCCCCTATATACCGCCTCCTCATGCTGCTGCCAGGTCCAGAGTCTCTCATGGGTCCCTGTACGGCCTCCCATTGCTGCTGTCTCCATCGCCACACTCTGCCATGTGCCACTTTCAGGTCTCCTCACACACTGCTGGTGTGTAGAATTTTTTGACATAGGGTGCTGGCAGATTACGGGCCTCCTATAGCTGCTGCCAGGCCCCTAATCTGCCATAGGCCCCTATATACCGCCTCCTCATGCTGCTGCCAGGTCCAGAGTCTCTCATGGGTCCCTGTACGGCCTCCCATTGCTGCTGTCTCCATCGCCACACTCTGCCATGTGCCACTTTCAGGTCTCCTCACACTGCTGGTGTGTTCAATTTTTTGACATAGGGTGCTGGCAGATTACGGGCCTCCCATAGCTGCTGCCAGGCACGTAATCTGCCATGGGCCCCCGTACCGACTCCTCATGCTGTGACGTTGCAACAAGGTGGAATTCAACCCTACATATGTTAGACCGCCTTTACGATCAGCGAAAGGCCATCACAGATTTCCTGATGTTAAAAGCGGATAAAGGTACTCCCTGTGTAACTTAGATGTCAACCATTGGCAGCTCATGCGTGACACCTGCGCTTGCTCAGGCCCTTTGAGGAGGCCACGCTATTCGTGAGTCGGCAGGACTATGGGATGAACGACGTCATTCCTCTGTTGCACGTCCTTGAACAAATGCTGTTAACAATGGCTGGTCAGGGTGCGGTAGACGTGGCGCACAGATCTCAACGCCACATGACCCCTGTGGGGGCAGGACAGGAAGAAGAGGAGGAGGTAGAGGAGGACATTGGTGCTCAGGAATTATTGAGTGAAATGGGTGGTTTTTCCACTCAGCGGACAGGAGTGGAGGAGCAGGAGCATCTGGTAGAGGAGGAGGAGGAGGAGACAGAGGACCCAGACGCACCGTGGCAGTATGCTGTGGAGATGGAGGCAGGGAGTCCCTCGCATTCCTTGGCACAAATAGCCCATAGCATGCTCGGTTGCTTGCGTAGCGACAGCCGAATAATAACCATCAGACAGAGGGATGACTTTTGGCTGTCCACCTTGTTGGACCCTCGCTACCGTTCAAAAATGGTGGCCTTTTTCACACCTGCTGAGAGGGAGGCCAAAATAACGTACTATAAAAACCACCTATGTAGTCAGCTGGTCTCTGCCTGTCTGCGCCAACGTCCATCCTCAGACACTGTGGGCCCTGTGCGCTCGCGTTCCGCTGCCATGGCAGCAGGGGAGGGGTGGGGTGGTAGGAGCAGTGGCAGCTCCACCAGCAGCGGCTGCCTCAGTCTGCAGTCGATGATGAGTAGCTTTCTTCACCAGCGCAGTGAGGAAACTACTAACCAGCCGCAGCAGCAGCAGCAGCAGCAGCATCAGGTGGACCTGGATCAGGACCTCAAACAACAGGCTTGGGCCTACTTGGACAGCACCCTGCCAACCGAGGTAGACAATCCCCTTGACTACTGGTCAACGAAACTTGACCTTTGGCCCCAACTAGCTGAATTTGCCCTTGAAAGGCTGTCATGCCCGGCCAGTAGCGTGGCATCGGAGCGCGTGTTTAGTGCGGCAGGAGGTATTGTAACTCCGCGGAGGACACGACTGTCCACCCAAAGTGTGGAGAGACTGACGTTTGTGAAAATGAATCAGGCGTGGATTAGTCTGGATTTCAAACCACCAGTTCCTGACACAACTGACTAAATCCGCCATGAATCATGCCCCAAACATGTGCCACTTTCAGGTCTCCTCACACTGCTGGTGTGTTACATTTTTTGTCATAGGGTGCTGGCAGATTATGGGCCTCCCATAGCTGCTGTCAGGCCCCTAATCTGCCATGGGCCCCTATACCGCCTCCTCATGCTGCTGCCAAGTCCAGAGTCTCTCATGGGTCCCTGTACGGCCTCCCATTGCTGCTGTCTCCATCGCCACACTCTGCCATGTGCCACTTTCAGGTCTCCTCACACTGCTGGTGTATTACATTTTTTGTCATAGGGTGCTGGCAGATTACGGGCCTCCCATAGCTGCTGCCAGGCCCCTAATCTGCCATGGGCCCCTATACCGCCTCCTCATGCTGCTGCCAGGTCCAGAGTCTCTCATGGGTCCCTGTACGGCCTCCCATTGCTGCTGTCTCCATCGCCACACTCTGCCATGTGCCACTTTCAGGTCTCCTCACACTGCTGGTGGGTTCCATTTTTTGTCATGGGGTGCTGGCAGATTACAGGCCTCCCATAGCTGCTGCCAGGCCCCTAATCTGCCATGGGCCCCCGTACCGACTCCTCATGCTGCTGCCAGGCCCGTAATCTGTCATGGGCCCCTGTTGTCGCTTGTTGGCATATTCCGCTCGTTCAGATGCTCCTTCTCCTGCTACTCCTCTTCACAGATTCCGTCAGCAGTCTTTCTTGGAATCCGTTTCCAAGAGACAACAGTTTGCGAGCACGCACCAGACGGTGCAGAAGCTGAACGTCCTCCTGTCCAAGTTGCTGCTGCCAGGCTCGTAATCTGTCATGCGCCCCTGTACCGCCTCCTCATGCTGCTGCCAGGTCCAGAGTGTGTCATGGGCCCCCGTACCGACTCCTCATGCTGCTGCCAGGCCCGTAATCTGTCATGGGCCCCTGTACCGCCTCCCCATGCTGCTGCCAGGTCCAGAGTGTGTCATGGGTCCCTGTACGGCCTCCCATTGCTGCTGCCAGGCCCGTAATCTGCCATGGGCCCCCGTACCGACTCCTCATGCTGCTGCCAGGCCCGTAATCTGCCATGGGCCCCTGTACCGCCTCCTCATGCTGCTGCCAGGTCCAGAGTGTGTCATGGGTCCCTGTACGGCCTCCCATTGCTGCTGTCTCTATCGCCACACTCTGCCATGTGCCACTTTCAGGTCTCCTCACACTGCTGGTGGTTTCCATTTTTGTCATAGGGTGCTGTATGGCCTCCCATTGCTGCTGCCTCCACCGCCACACTGTGGCTCCACACTCTGGTTTTGGCCCCGTGACTGCCCAAATGAGTGAAGTGTGCGGTGATTCTAAGATCGACGGCACTCATCTGCATGTCATACTGCCTGACAGTATTATTTCTCTTCCCCAGCAGACTCCAAGGGCATTTAAATTAAAGGTACAGTGTTCAGCACTAATATTAAGTCTCTCTGAAGCCTAGAAACACCCTTTTTTAAGTTAAATTCACAGCGAATATATTCGACTCGAATCGAAATTTTTCCACGAATTCGCCGAATCAGTCGAATCGAATTTTTGAATACTTCGCTCATCTCTAGTAGACACCCACCCCAAGTAGGTAAGCGGTTCAGAGACTACATGTCAGCAATGGTAGCCTACCAATTTATTTCATGGAAGATTCCTTTAAATGTCAAAAATATAATTTTCTTTGCAGGTGAAGGTAGTTTTACTTGAATATTCATGAATGTTATTAGTACTATTTTATGTTTTGTTTTAGTGCTCTCTTATTAAGATATTATAGTAGTGGTAGTTGATAGGAATAAGGCAACCAAGACCTGTATAAGGAGAGTGCAGTCTCTGCTACAACTGCCATAATCTCTCATGTACAGAAAGATGTTGTGGGGGTTGAGGTGCCATGTCTCCTGAAAATGACCAGAGGGTGAAGGGTAATGAGATGTTCTGACGTGTTACCCAGGGAGATAAGAAACAGAACAGGCAGGCGGCTGAGATCCTAGTTAAATACAGATAACAGGTTATTATTGTGGGGCTTAGAGAGAGAATTACTGCACACTTTTATAATGCCATTACTATTCAGCTCCTTTTCTGTACAGGAACACATAAATCTTTTAAGACTCATCCTATGAAACTACAGGCTGTGAACTTTGGTGATAATGAGCTTTAGTATGTTCTATGGGAAAGAGCAGTGGAAATTAAAGAGAATTTTTACATTAGGCTGTATATGAATTTTAAAGAATACATTTTTTTTTATAAAACTGTATCCCTGCTACACAGTTTGCAACCGCCATGCAAAGGCACTTAAATACTTAATGAGAAAGGCAAATGACAGTACTACAATTTCGGAGACTGGGCTCAGGGAGCTCTACTGATTGGGTGTGCCATTGTGCCATTATGGGCCAGGGTGAGCAGACCTTTTTTCTACAACTTCTGTCTCTTAATGCACACACAGGAGAGTTCCCTTGCCATCTATTACAATACAATATTAAAGAGAAAGTACTTTTTTGTAATTCTTTTGTTTTTGTTATGTTTAGAATAACAATAAATTATATTTACATCTATAGCCAGCATGCAGTGCTCTTGACTCTTTGGCTGATCATCTTAAGAATGTTGTTTACTGAGGTCAATAGCCCATTCTCACATTTAGACCCAAAAATGAAAGATAAGAGTGAAAGTACTGACTCCCCCCCCCCCCTTCCTCCCTGTCTTCCCAGGGCATAGAGAGTTTCATTTCAGAAAAAAATAATAATCTGAAGGCAAACAGCATGATTCTCGGTGTCATGGGTACACTCTGTATTAATGATTATTTATAAAATAAAAGTTTTACTTAAAATTTAACAAAACAAAATGGAAGATGTACAAAATTATAAAAACCTTTATATTTCACTTTTAAAATGTTTGAGGGTAATGATCTCTATTAAATAAAAGCAGGTGTGCAGACCTGGAAAGACAAATGCAGCTATCTAATCCATGAAATCCAAAATTAAATAAAGAAAAATATTAGAAGGTTTTAATGTACAGCACATATCTAAAACTATCAGTTTATCAGTGTGAATAAATCATAGGTCAACATATAGTAGCTTTCTTAAGAGGCAAGATTCTTTAAGTCCTGATTGAGAGCATTTAGAGATAACACTTTTTTAAATATCATTTTAATAAAATAAAGAGAAAACTGTGCAAAAAAATTAATTTACAGAAAAAGCCATTACAAACATAAGCAATAAGTAAAAGTAAAATAAATGGGAAAAAAGTGAAAAGTACTCAACAAGGTTTTCCTGGTCTTTGGTTCCAGCAAAGTCTTAGCCTGATTAAGTCACTGACCCTCAGAATGACTCTTTGTTCATGTTTAATTGGATGGAATATTGAGAGCTGCAGCTGCCAATTCTAGCATCTTGCTGGCCCTTCTGGAAGATGTCATTGAACCCACCCCACCTAATCAAAAGGCTGAGTGTGGGGGGAGGAGGGCTAAAGTGTACATAACAATTAAGAAGACCCTCCTTCCTGGTCAGATTTCTAAATGCATCTGTATTTTCCAGTGGCCCCATTTTAAGTCCAACAACCGACATATTGTTGAAAAAAAAATGAAATTATCCTTTGAAAGAGACTAAACATGATATGCATTAAATGTACATACAGTATCTCTTATGTGAATAATTAGCCTCCTATACAGTATAGCCCAGTCAAGTTTGACCTTGAATTGTTTGATATTTTCATTATACATTTGTGTATTTGTGATTAGTATGTTAATAACAGATCAGGATTTATGTAATAGGACTGGTTTTGGACTTGTTTTGTTATATGAATAGAACACTGTCAGCTCACATGAAGCCAGATTTCAAATTAGGTTTGCTTCTGAATGGCTTTAAGATGGACAACAATTTATAAAAACACATGCATAGGAATGTTTTAAGAACTCTTTTATGATCATTTAAATTATTTTATGATAGCGATTAGCAATCTCTGGCTCTAGAGTTTCTAACCTATAGTTCTAGTCAGGATACATTGGAGCCTGTGGAGTGTTCTGCTAGAGGTCCTATGAGATGGTTATTTTAAGAGGGCCTAATCAGAAGCTGTCTGAAGCTTATTAATGTCCTAAGTCTGTTTATTGAGCTGAATCTTCTGCGCTTTTTGTTGTTAAGAGGGGATAATATGAGATGTGTCCGAAGATGACTAGAAAATCTGATGATATTTGTGACTGCATGGAGAATTGTAGAACAATAAGGACTCATGTACACTGCAGCTGCTAAACTGACGTTCAGGAGTTGAGCGTTTTTTTTTCAGCAGCCCCTGAACTCTCCCTAATGTTTTCCTATGTGTCCATGTACACATCATCGTTTACAGGCAGTTGAGTTTACATTCATTTTCTTGAACGCACCAAAATTGCATGCAGGAGTAGATTTTACCGGCGTTTCAAATGCCAAACACTTGTAAACACATGTAAACGCGGTTAACTGCGTTTACAAGCGTTTGTGTTTAGACGCGTTTTGTGACAGGTCCATTTCCAGATGCTGTCCAGAGCCTTTTTTCTTCATCAAAAATGCATGCAAAGCACTTTCCATGTATTCAAATGGACCTAGTACACCAGCGCAGCCAGTTCCAGGTTTCGTGTGAAGGAAAAAAATGGTAGAACGTGCCGCATTATGCTCATGATGGGAGCCATAGTGAATACAACTAGCAAACAAAGTCATCTCAACACATTCTGCTCTCTCTGCTTCTGCTCCCTCTATTTCTCTCAAAATGTCTGAAATAGTTAATTATTTACTATTTTTCAGTGCATTCTGGGCATTTGGAAGGGTCTCCTGAGGTTATCTTTTAAAAATGCTTTAAAAATGCGCATAAATGCGGTATGCAAACGCAGCTAAACTGATTTTTAACCTATGTTTTCTAGCAGTCAGTTTCCACCGGTCAGAAGAGTTTTCCAAATGCCCCGTGTACATGAGCCCTAAAGGTGTACGGTGTTCAGTATAACTTATGACTTAATTTGGGGTCATCTGACCTCATTATTGTCACACAGAGCTTTTAGCTTTTATTGTCCTTGAAGAAAGCACAAACATTATAACTTGCATGAATAGGTAGGTGTGTGTCCCACTGCGGCTGGTGGTCTGCACCTCCTATTAATATATCACTGCTACTCCTGCCAACCACTAGGAAGAGCCCTTGGCAGACAGCCTAATGCAGAGGGTGTTGACCATCTCAGAAGAGCGCCTTATAGTGACACTAAAGTGAATTCTTCAGAAGAACATCAACATTTAAACACAACCTGTGAGCCTGCAGCCCCCCTTAGGGAGAAGATACATATCTATTCAAGTGAACTGCTGAGTCGCATTTAGATTTTTTGTGCAGCTTCACAGCTAAAGGAAAAGCACTGAAATATCTCCAAAAATATCTCCTGCTCCTTCAATTTCTAAAGAACACATAGCTTTACAAAGTCTTTAGCAAAATGTGCCAGGCTACATAAGAAATGAGAATATTATTTAGAAGCCCATTCACACTAATGCAATCTGTTGAGGTGCATTAATGAGCATTAAACCATGTGTTAACGCGTGTTGTGTCAAGGCAGCCTATTTATTATGAATGGGCTGCCAACACACCACAACAGGTGAAAAAATGTGCAGAACCTTTTTTCAAAAGACAGCACTCTACAAATGTTGGTATATGCATTATGGTGTGCTGAAGTGTGTTTTTTGCTTTACTTTACATTGTACTAGAGTGTCATCCACAATGAATTGCACCACAATGCACAGCACATAGAGCAGGTGCATTGTCATGCATTGGGACATCATGCATTAATGTGTGCATTTTAACATGTGTGAATAAGCCCTAAAGGTTGAAGCTTGTAATAATTAAATACAGCCTTTTATCTTGCTTTCTTTTACTACAAAAGGGTGGCAAACCCTCTTTCCTGAATCTGACAACCTAAGGGTTGGTTCATACCAGTGGTTGCATTAGAACACAGCTGCTGGTGTGTGGTAAGATAACAGCAGTGCTGATGCGCCGATCACAGCACATCGCACTGTTTTGTTTATTTACACAAACTTTATTAACCACTTGCCTTCCAGAGGATTTACCCCCCTTCCTGACCAGGCCATTTTTTGCTACACGGCGCTGCGTTACTTTAACGGATAATTGCGTGGTCGTGTAACGCTGCACCAAAATGAAATTTATGTCCTTTTTTCCCACAAATAGAGTTTTCTTTCAGTGGTATTTGATTGTGTCTTTGTTTTTTATTTTTTGCGCTATAATAAAAAAAAGACGAAACAATTTTGAGAAAAAAACAATATTTTTGACTTTTTGCCATTAAACCTGTCCAGTAAAAAAATTTAAAAAAAATCAAATTTCATGATAAATTTAGGCCAAAATGCATTCTGCTACGTCTTTGCTAAAAAAAAAATCACAATATGTGTAAATTAATTGGTTTATATGAAAGTTATAGCGTCTACAAATGGCGGTTTATATACTGGAATGTTTTTTGTTTTTTTTTTAATAATAGTAATGGCGGCAATCAGCGACTTATAGCGGGACTGTGGTGGGCATTCTGGCACTGGGGGGGAACTAACTAACTGTCACTCACATCCCCAGTGACACTAATACAGTGAGCAGTGCTTATAAAAAGCGCTGACATTGTACTAATGGCACTGGGCAGGAAGGGGTTAACATCTGTGGTGATCAAAGGGTTAACTGTGTGCTGTGTGTGTGCTTTGCTGTGTAAGCACACTGCTTTGTATGGCTCTGCTATGCAGAGCCATACAAAGCAATGTGCAGGAGCTGACAGGGGAGAGATTTGTATTGTTTACATACAGGTATCTCCCCTGTCGGTGATACACGGTGATCGCCGGGCACCGGGGTCGGGGGGGGGAGGGAAATCACCAGCCAGGACCCAGTGATTAACAGGTGAGGCCGCCAGTGGCCAGTTCCCTATCCAGAAATGCAAAATCATGTATATATACTTGATTTTGCTCACCCCTGGTGCCCTGTAGCAGTATTTCTGCTATAGGGTGATGGGAAAATGGTTAATATGTCTCACAGTGACATTTTGTTAAGTTCAGCATGGTGTGAGGTGGTGGATTAGGTTACACTGAGCTTCAGTGGAATGAAGTACTGCATGCCTTTCTTTTTTTCAGCGCACACTACTTCAAGATGGTGGTTTGAACTGGCCAGGTAGGAGGCAAGGCATTCTGTCTTGTCTTGTGGTGGGACTGCACTGGAATAGCCACCCAACGCAGCCCTACCGCACCTGGTGTGGCTAGGCCCTAAGTAATTTTGAGTCTGTATCCTCCCCTGCAGTATATTATGATGACTGGAACCTGTTCTATTGCATATATACTGTATATATGGCCTCCAGTCAAACGACGCTAATGAGGGGTGCCGACCTCCAGGACAGTCATCCAAAGGTCATCAGAATCTGTGTGGTGCACACAAACTGCATTTCCAACAGCCCATAGTGGCCTCCATGACCAAGAAAGTTGTGTTAGGGGGCGTGGCTGAGGCTGTCTTCCACTTTCAGTAGACTATGGGCTGTCAGGAGTGCGGCGTCTTCGCACCACACATATTATGATGACTGACTGTTGGAAATTCTATATATAATATAACCCTACAGAACAGACAGTGCACAGTCCACATATGCTTTTCTTTCTGCTGTAATGCAAACAGGAAACCTTTTATTCAGAAAAAAAGACACAGGGGTTGATTTACTAATGGCAAATAGACTGTTCACTTTGCAAAGTGCAGTTGCGTTCTGCAAGAGCAGTTGCTCCAGAGCTTAGTAAATGCGGCAAAGCTTCACTTTGTAAAGAATACCCAATCACGTGCAAGAAAAGTAAAACAAACAGCATTCTTTCTTGGACATGATTGGATTATGGAAGTCAGCAGATCATTTACTAAGCTCTGGAGGAACTGTTTGTAGAGTGCAACTGCACTTTCCCAAGTGCACAGTCTATTTGACTTTAATTGTCAAGAAGTGGCGAGTGAGTGACAAGATATATAAATTGCACCTCATCCCTGGAATTTGAAAATGTTGAACTAGATAGTGGGAGATTTTAAGGGTGCAAATTTACAATGATAAACAGATTTAAAAACCACAATAAATTTTATTTAATCTTACAAAAAAAGGGGAAAGAGAATAAATAATTATAATACTGTAAAAACAAAAATTGAAGCTTGGCTGTATTGTTGCAGTAATTCCCTACATGTTTCGCCCAACAAGGGCTTCTTCAGGGGAGAGAGAGAAAAGCTTCAACCGCAATAGAGTTTACAATATATCAAGAAGAATATACATAAACAATGGAGTTATGACATACAACCACACAATGAACATAATAATCAAAAGTATAAAAGAACATGCCAGCTCACCCTAGATGTCAGGCTCACGGAGCTACTACTGCATATCAAAATGCACTATCAAAGAACTTAGTTGGCCTATGCGTCCATGCAATTGTAGAGGATATAATAGGGATCAAGTATCTATCTAAACATAGGTATAAATAAGCGCAAATGAATTAATTAAATTTTTACCTATATGGGGAAAAAGGAGAATCAGGGGGAGAAAGAGCACCAGATGATGTCAAGTCATTGAAATAATTAAAAAATAAACAAATAAATGAAAAATTATTTTACCTGTAAATTATCACAGTTCAGGCAATAGAATTTGACTTTAGTAAATTAACCCCATAGAGTTTATCATAGATGCAGCTGCAAACTTATAAACACTGCCATGTACCTGTTGAAGAATATACCTCAGTCTTTGAGGAGAACGGGGGACATGCTCCCATTTGAAAGACAGCTGAGCTCCTAGACAAGTTGTGGACATATAACATCTAGGATTTATAAGATCCTAGTTGAATTGGAGGGAGCTGGGACATCATTGTTCTTGGAGGGTTGGGAAAGAGAATTGGGTATAAATATGAATGATCACCAGAAGAGAAAAATTTTTAAGTTAATGCACGGGGTGATGAACACGAATATAGTTGAGATAAATTATAAATGTTTATATAGATGGTATTGTACACCGAGTGTGGCACATAAACAGAGAGAAGTTTCACCCTTATGTTGGAGAGGATGTGGGGCAATAGGGACAATGGCTCATATATGGTGGGAATGCCCAAAAATCCAGTTATATTGGCAGGAGATAATTTATCATATACAGGAGATTTGGGAGATATTTATCCAGAAGGATACATGGGTATGTCTTTTCTATAGAACAGAGTTGTCGGTAAAACAATATAAAAACAGTTTATTATATCATCTGATTTAGTGCGGTAAAGGGTTTAATTCCTAGGTTTTGGAAGGCCCAGGATCCACCGACAATGAGGGATTGGATAGACAGAGTGGAATATGTTAGTAGAATGGAGGAACTTTGTTACATGGAGAAAGATGAAATGGAAAAGTTTAGAAAAATGTGGGGTAAATGGTATGAGTTTAGAACTTCAGAAAAATACTTAAAAATGAAAGGTCCCCTGATAGTAGTAGCAGAGAATTTAAATGGTTAAAGAGATCTATATATAATACTAGGTTAATAGGAGGGGAAAGAGAGGATAAGATGAGACTGGAGAGGGGTGTGTTGGGGTTTTTATGTATAATGTAAAAAGATTTATGATGGTTTTGTAAGGTATTTTTAATGTTTTACTAAAAGAAAATTTAATAAAATATATATTTCTAAAAAAACAAAAAGAATATATCTCTGCTGAATACTGATGTAGTTGTTGCATAAAATACATGAACATTGCATTCCAACACTGGCATCACAGCTTATGCAAAGCAAACTCACAACAGCTGAGTTTTTTTTTTCTCGGTTCCTGTCTAGCTATGACATGCCAAAGAGTTGACGTGGCCATGCTCAAGTGCCAAGATTTAAATCCCCGCACTGCATTTGGTAGAGTATGGGACCTAAAAAAGCATAAGATTTATTTCCAAAAAGGGTTCTAAATTGACAACAGGTCGTATTATTTGGCTGTTTAATTGCAAACAGTTCTTAGAGGAGTTCTCCTTCAAACCGACAATCCTACTGCTTTCCATTCGCCTCATTTTTGCACCTGTTTTGGACACATTTTGCAGCTGAGCGAATTTGATAAATAACTCCCTTGACGTTCATGGCTTGTTAACCGCTGCGCACATTTAAATACATCTCAATAAATTACCATAAAAAGATAAATAATAATAAAAAAATAAAAAATAAACACGCACAGCAAATTATCTGTCCTTCATTACAGCCAAACCTCGTCATCTTAACCTTATAAACATAACAGCGGTTTTAATAAGTCCTTGCATCAGCAAAGGCAAAACAGAGCAGGCTAATAGGCTCTTTTGAACATAAACATCAATATATATTTGAGAAGTCAGCTCAGCACTTTCCATATGGGTAGTAATTTTAAAATTAGCAGTTGCAGGGAGAGATAAGCACCCACAATGAATTAAGATGTAACCCTGCAGTTTTCCTTACAAGGGAAAAAAAAAAAAAAGGTTAAAATAAACTTGTGTGATTGACTTAGAATTTTAAGCAGTTTTTCTTCAGTGTAATCAGGGCTGTACCAATGTCATTGCTCATTAAAAAGAAAGATTTTCATTCCAATCTTTGATTGAGTGTGTTTTTTTCCTTTCTCATTTGCATTCTGCTTTCTACAGAGTAAGCATCTTGCCTTCACTAGTGATTAGATTCCCTCCCCCCCCCCATCCAACAGCACCCGCCAACCGACGCACCACCACCACCACCCCTTCCCTTATCTGGCTATAAAGTCATACACTTGAAGGGGAGTCGTGATTTGCAGGCAGGCGGACCTCCTCCTTAAATGATTGAATGAGGATATTGACTAGAGTCCTAAGGCAAACAGGCCGATGGATGGACTCGGTTTGACAGGATGATGGAAAGAGGCCTTGGCTCCTACTTAGCTGCCCTTCTAATTGGCCTTTATGAATATTTAATGAAATCAAGATGAAATTCAATCAGAGCTTTTAACTGCTGAATCTTAAGGAAAGGGGCGAAAAAAAAACCTCAGAGCATATTATTAGATTTCACTGTGTACATACCAAAGCGGCGTGCTGTGTCGTCTGCTTGTAGAGGCAGTGATACAGCCGCGTCTTGAAGAAATGATTAATAAAGGTTTTGCTTTTAGTAAATCGCGTGCTCAGGGATGGAGGGCGTTGTGATATCTATGAGCACAATAGCAAAATGCATGAAGTGTATTTTAACGAATACTAAAATCCAGTTTTCAGATATGCAGGGAATAGCCTTTGTTATCGCATTGTTAAGCTTTTTTTTAATATTACAAGCCATGTACATTCCTGATTTTGACCTGGTATCAGCCTTTTAGCCCCGGTTCACATATATGCGGCCGGCGGGCCGCTTTTTGCGCAGGCACAAGATTTATTTGAATGGACTCCCGTGCCCTGTGACATGCAGAGAAGAAGTCCCACCACTTCTTCCGAAAACGCAGCCCGCACAGGAACCCAGTTCGGTTGCGTTTTCCAGTGCGGGCAGCGTGCCATTAGAATTAATGGCACCCGCCCGCAGGTCCGCATTTCTCTGTGCGGGTGATGCGGCTGCACGGATTTTTGTGCGGATCCGCAGCGGCACCACCCACACAGATGTGAACCTAGCCTAACAGTCCCTGGCATGTGAGGGGAAGAAGCAACACAAGGAGCCAATCAATTCATGTGTTGACAAGCAGCTTCCTGATAGGAGGAGAGAACAGAGTAACAGAGAGAGGAGCTTATCTCTGTGCTACTTCTCCTGTCACTGTTCAGTTACAGGCTGGAGCAGCTCCAAAAAACCTTGGCTCAGGGGAAGTAGATTGAATGATGCTGGCCATCAGACTGAGAACATCTAGTGACAGAAAAACAAAAAGCAAAGAACCTTATTGCTTTTGGCTAGAGTTCTGTTTGAAAGCATAACTCCACTTTCTGGAAAAAAACAAAAAACAGAATGCCATGGTTACAAACACCCTGGTGGGGGAGCACCGCTATGGAAATAACTCATAGTTCAGTGTAGTCAGATGTAGAGAAGGAGAGGTGCCGACAGAGTCTGTTGCAGAGGATGAAGTGCGGCCTGGCCAGCACTTATTGGGGCTTGGAGGGGCTGGGAGGCCCATATTCAGGATAGTGATTCTTTTGACTTTTTTTCAGCCAGACTAACTATGAGTCCCTAATCTTTCCCTCCTCATCAGGAACCGTTCCCTACTGCTAGTTGCTTTCCCTAACCATCAAGGGTCACTCTCCCTACACTAACCACACCCACAAAGCATGCCCAAACCAGGGGCAGGGGCTTTAATAGACTCTGGTGACCCAAGATGGTCGCTGAGGGTCTCATGTGTGCAGTGTAGCCAACTGGAACGCTGCTCCATTCACCCAGGAAACCATAGAAAAACATTGTTCCTCTTGGGCTTCCTCTCCGGAGTTAGGTGCCACTCAAACTGCCTACAAGTAGGCCACATCTGTCATACTAAAGCAAGCAAGGAACTGATTAGCAAGGCTTGTTAGGGTTATGTGACTCTGACAAAGAACTACTCTTATTTGCTCCCTTTTGTTATCTTAAAGCCGTATTAAACTCAAAACGAAAAATGTATTATATTGCAGCTTACCAATATTTAGATGTGGTGGCTGCATCCGTTTTTTTTTTTTAGGTTTTTTTTCTTCTGTTTTCACCTGGTGATCTGGCCAGTAACACACCTCCGGCATTAGGGAGACACCACTCTGAAGGAATGAGTACAGGACACAAAAGACAGCAACATTGCCAGTCTAGGGGGGAGAGGAGTATTAAATATATTAGCAGATTTGAATACCATAACAAATAGAAGCCAAGCTCCAGCTCACAGTTTATAATCAGTTAAAGCAAACAGTACTTTTCCTTTTTGAGGTTTTACATGAATAAATAAAAGCTGATCATTTTAATCACCCCTGCCAATGATAAATGGATTGTCTCATCCATGTGAACTGATACATTCTGCTGGAGAGCTTGAACATCTGAAAAACAGCAGACTTGCTTGCTGAATCACCAGATGAAAAAAGAAGAAAGAAAGCCTAAAAAGGAAACTAATGTAACCATCACATCTAAGAATTTGTAATCTTCAATATAATAAATATTTGCTTTTGGGTTTAATACTGCTTCAAGAAAAAAGCCTAACCACGTATGGCCAGCCTAAAATGGAAGTCCAGTTCAATTCTAAGAACAAAAGGAATACCGCTCAGGCAAACAATCCAGATCAATCCACAACAGGTGCAGGCTCTGGTTCGCCACCACACACGAATGCAATAGGAAGAAGGGTCAGCCGCACACCGGGGGAGAGATGAATATAGTGTGTATTTATTGATCCATAGGACACACAAAACACCAGGACATGAATACAGAACCTGTTAACGCGTTTCACACGATCTAGTGCTTAATCATATTATTATTATGATTAAGCACGAGATCGTGTGAAACGCGTTAACAGGTCCTGCAACTTGAAGAATTCCTCGTCTAGGCTGTGAAGCATTATGGCTAATTTCGATCCCTTGGGTATTTCACAAAAACCAATAATAGACAGATAAAGGAAAGGTGCACAGCATTCATCCAAAAAGGAGGAAAGCCCATATGGGGATACCGCTCAGGCAAACAATCCAGATCAATCCACAACAGGTGCAGGCTCTGGCTCGCCACCACACAACATGCAATAGGAAGAAGGGTCAGCCGCACACCGGAGCAGAGATGAATATAGTGTGTATTTATTGATCCATAGGACACACAAAACACCAGGACATCAATACAGGACCTGTTAACGCGTTTTACACAATCTCGTGCTTAATCATATTATTATTATGAATAAGCTCGAGATCGTGTGAAACGCGTTAACAGGTCCTGTATTGATGTCCTGGTGTTTTGTGTGTCCTATAGATCAATAAATACACACTATATTCATCTATCCTTCAATGTGAGGCTGACCCTTATTCCTATTCCAGTCCAATCCTAACTATACTAACTACCCTGTAAAGGAAAGACGTCTATACTTACCCATGCTGAGGGCATTCTGGATAGGTGACATCATCTCTGCACCTGTTGTCGGTGATCTCTCCTCTTCACTGAAGCTGCTGCTGGAGAGATCATGTGACCAGTCCAGAACACCTTCAGCATAGGTAAGTATAGACATCTTTCCTTTACAGGATAGTTAGAATAGGCTTAGAATGGGGATGGGAGCAGGTGTGAATATAGTTAGGATTTGCCTGGACTTCTACTTTAATTGTGATATCCTTAGTGTTTTTAAATTCAAAGTTTTTGGATTTTAGCTTCAATGTTTTTTACAGAAAGGTGTGTCTGATGCTGGGTGTGACCAAAGTTAATATCTTGCGGACTGTCTGTTTTGCTTAGGACTACATGACGTCTAGACACCAGCAGTACTTTTTTCAGGATTTCTATGAGGATTCTCATATTCTTTACTACACTGTTCTACAACTTGAAGAATTCCTCTTCTAGGCTATGGAGCATTATGGCTAATTTCCGATCCCTTGGGTATTTCACAAAAACCAATAATCGACAGATAAAGGACAGGTGCACAGCATTCACCCAAAAAGGAGGAAAGCCCATATGGGGTAGTCTACAATTTTTAAAGTTGCAGACCCTGGAACTCCCACAGGGGCCTAAAACACCCAGTATTTTTTGTCTTTATTGTACTACCACTCCACTCAACTCCACTATAGTACACTGGACTCCATTCTGCCTTCTTTTTTATACCTACAATCGGGAAGGAGATGGAGATCTCTAGAGGTAAAACTAAATGGTACCCCAAACCCAACATGGGCACCAAAGGGTCCCTACACACTGAAGCAGAAGATTGAGGACTACTAATTAGAGATGTGCATGAGGGAAAATTTTTGTTTCGTTATGTTTCCAATTTGTTGTTAAATTAATAGTTTTTTTGTCATATTCGTTATGTTAGAATGATTTGTTTTCAGAATTTGTTTCATAGATTTGGATTTGTTTCATATAGAATTTTTATTTTCAAATTGATTCAAAATAAGAATTTCAGAAAGTGGCTTTACTCATTCTATTTTATTTTATTCTATGTTTTTCTATTCTATTCGAATTTTTCTATTCTTTTCTCTTTTTCTCTATTCTATTCTATTCTTTTCTATTCTACTCTATTCTAATCTTTTATTTTCTATTCTATTCTATTATGTTTTCTTCCATTCTTTTGTATGCTCAAAACAAATTATACATATCTGCTACTAATAGCAAACAGATTCTAACAGGTTTTTCAGGAATGTAAGAGTTTATAGACGATGTTTCCTAGAGCTACAGTATCTGTGTCCAAAAATGGCAGCTCAACATACCATAAACAGCCATATAAAACAGAACAGATGGATCACAAGTGTACAAAACTATTTGCAGGTAAAAGAGAAGAGAGCTTTTATAAGCTTAGGTACGTGGTGGAAAAATATCTGCTAAATCAAAGTTGATTATTACCAGGCATGGTGTGTGGCCTCTTTGTCTTTGGGAATTCTGAGCCACAGAGAACAGTGATTGGAACGCATTTCAGGATACCTCACTGATGGGATTGCCATGCTTCTCTACTTACAACCCAACCCTCAGGGCTCAGTGCTTCCTGGAGCACTCTTGGGAAATCTTAGACCCACCAGCCACATAGACCTGCAGAGGGAACCTGCCACCTCCTTACAAAATTGTTGGACTGGAGATTCCCTTTTAAAAGCATATGTGAGTTGTAAATGATTATAAATTATGACAATAAATTTTGGATAAAAGCTATGAAAATGAAACTCCGTTTTGCCTTGCATTTTGCCATTCTTTAGACGCTAATGCTGTAGCTATGAGCCTGAAACATTGATGCTAAGAAGAGAATCTGGCAGCACAGAGGGATGCTGATAAGACAGAGAAGAGTTTGCTGTTCACTGAGCTGGGAAAGTAGTAGAAGACACAGGATTTGGGTTTGTTGAGGGATTTTAATTTTCTGTTGAGCACAAACTCCACAGTAAAACTGACATGGGCTACGGGGACTAAGTAGGGTGATTGGAAAGGAAGAAGGGGAGTAGTTGGTAAGATTGCTGTTAAAAATCCACCTTTATGCCTCCGAAAATAGAAAATCATAGACACTCCTTATGGGCACATACATTTAATTGAAATATTTACATATTATATATCTGTACATAGTTTAAGCCATCTCGCCATTTCGAAAAGCCGTATTTTAGAGCAGGATCATACAGGCTTCTGGTTGTGCCTTGATTTCTTTATTGATTGCATTTAGCAGCTGCAAATGATAGTAAAAAAAATGTTTGAGGTTTGATGCATGCTATGAGAAAGTGTAGAGCTAAAATCTGTATGCAGGTTCCCCTTAGCTTAAAAGGGATTGCCAGGCAAAATCCCTCTTTGTATCCTTCAGAGAGGATATTCCTAGCCACTCTCTGCAGCTCTGAAACTCAGAAGGTTCAGAGTTCTACTGGAAGTCTCAAGCTCTAACTACACAGGTTGTTGTAAACAAATAAGTGGCATTAATTGCAAGATTAAAAGCTGCATGTTGTGCAACTGATAGCAATGCTATCAGTTGCCCATTAAAATCTTAAATGAAGTACCCTGAATACAATAGATGTTCTACTCACTTCTCCAGTGGTCAATCACCATTACCTTCACTTTGCTCAAATGGATGCATCCTCCATGAGAACTTTTAGCTCCGTTTCAACAATTCTGGGAGTGCTGGATTTCCGCTGCATGCTATAGCTTCAACCTCAGACCCTTATGTCAGTACAAGACACAGCAATAATATAGGGGTCAAAGGATGGAACTACAGAGTATGGCGGAGGGCACAAGATTCCAACACTTCTGGAATTGCTGTGTGCTAGACTGAGGCAGCAGCACTTAAAAGGACCAATGGTAGATGATGCCATCAGAAAGGTGAGTGTAATACCTCTGCATTTGCAAGGAACTTCCATTAAGTTTTGTCAACTGATAGTTTCACAATAAGGATTTTGTAGTGTATTCTAAAGGGGGAACCAAGGTACATATTGTCATAAAAGTGCCATACGCTGTTACTGTATGTCTGCTGACAGATAACTAAGCAGTTCTTTGCTCCCACACTGTCAGGGATCCCCGCGGCGCTGGTCCCGGCGCAGGCGCAGTGCGCCGCCCTGTGCAGGGACGCGGGCACTAGGTCCTGGCCAGCCGCGGCGTTCGGGTTCGCACATGCGCAGTAGAAGCCACGGGCGCATGCTTGGCACCAATGACACCGCAAGGCACGATATTTAAACGGCCCTGAGCTGTCATTCAGTGCCTTCTGGTCTCTCCTGTATCCCTGAACCTGCGAACCTGTGCCCTGTAAGTTACTGACCCGGATTGTACCTAACCTTGCTGTATTCTCCTACTCTGACCCTTGGCTTGCCTGACCTCTCTCCTGGATGCCCCTTATTAGATATGACTAGAGATGAGCGAATTTCTCAAAAATTCGATTCGGCTGATTCGGCGAATTCCAGTGTGAAATTCGATTCGATGCGAATTTCTTCGCTACGAAGATGACTTATAAAAAGGGTTTCTAGGCTTCAGAGAGCCTTTAAATTAGTGCAGAACACTGTACCTTTAATTTAAATGCCCTTGGAGATGAGGAAAGAGAAGGAGAAGGAGAAGGATGAGGAGAAGGAGAAGGATGAGAAGAAGGAGAAGGAGAAGGATGAGAAGAAGGAGAAGGAGAAGGATGAGAAGAAGGAGAAGGAGAAGGATGAGAAGAAGGAGAAGGAGAAGGATGAGGAGAAGGAGAAGGATGAGAAGAAGGAGAAGGATGAGAAGAAGGAGAAGGAGAAGGATGAGGAGAAGGAGAAGGATGAGAAGAAGGAGAAGGATGAGAAGAAGGAGAAGGAGAAGGATGAGAAGAAGAAGAAGGATGAGAAGAAGGAGAAGGATGAGAAGATGGAGAAGGAGAAGGATGAGAAGAAGGAGAAGGATGAGAAGAAGGAGAAGGAGAAGGATGAGAAGAAGGAGAAGGAGAAGGATGAGAAGAAGGAGAAGGAGAAGGATGAGAAGAAGGAGAAGGAGAAGGATGAGAAGAAGGAGTAGGATGAGGAGAAGGAGAAGGATGAGAAGAAGGAGAAGGATGAGAAGAAGGAGAAGGATGAGAAGAAGGAGAAGGAGAAGGATGAGAAGAAGAAGGATGAGAAGAAGGAGAAGGAGAAGCAGAAGGAGAAGGATGAGAAGATGGAGAAGGAGAAGGATGAGAAGATGGAGAAGGAGAAGGATGAGAAGAAGGAGAAGGATAAGGATGAGAAGGAGAAGGAGAAGGATGAGAAGATGGAGAAGGATGAGAAGAAGGAGAAGGATGAGAAGAAGGAGAAGGAGAAGGATGAGAAGAAGGAGAAGGAGAAGGATGAGAAGAAGGAGAAGGATGAAAAGAAGGAGAAGGATGAGAAGAAGGATGAGAAGAAGGAGAAGGATGAGAAGAAGGAGAAGGAGAAGGATGAGAAGAAGGAGAAGGATGAGAAGAAGGAGAAGGATGAGAAGAAGGATGAGAAGAAGGATGAGAAGAAGGAGAAGGATGAGAAGGACAGTTCTGTGACAGTTTCTGTCTATTTCTGACAGTTCTGGGACATTCACTCCATACAGCTGTTTCAACCGCTGTATGGAGGGAATGTCATGGAACTGTCAGAAATAGACTATTAATGACAGTTCTGGGACTGTTCTTCCATGCAGCGGTTGAAACATTGTATGTATTTGTTTCCATAAATGGATCCATTTATGGAAACAAATACATACAATGTTTCAACCGCTGTATGGAAGGACAGTCCCAGAACTGTCATTAATAGTCTATTTCTGACAGTTCTATGACATTCCCTCCATACAGCGGTTGAAACAGCTGTATGGAGTGAATGTCCCAGAACTGTCAGAAATAGACTATTTATGACAGTTCTGGGACTGTCCTTCCATACAGCGGTTGAAACATTGTATCTATTTTTTTCCATAAATGACATTCTGCAAATACACTTAGAGGAGCGCTGCAGATACACTTTTTGCCGGCTTGTAATTAATCTTATTTTCATCCTACTTCTTCTTCTTCATCCTCATCCTCATAAGAAGAAAAAGAAGAAGTAGGATGAAAATAAGAATAATTCCAAGCCGGCAAAAAGTGTATCTGCAGCGCTCCTCTAAGTGTATCTGCAGAATGTCATTTATGGAAAAAAATAGATACAATGTTTCAACCGCTGTATGGAGTGAATGTCCCAGAACTGTCATAAATAGTCTATTTCTGACAGTTCTGGGACATTCACTCCATACAGCTGTTTCAACCGCTGTATGGAGGGAATGTCATAGAACTGTCAGAAATAGACTATTAATGACAGTTCTGGGACTGTCCTTCCATACAGCGGTTGAAACATTGTATCTATTTGTTTCCATAAATGGATCCATTTATGGAAACAAATAGATACAATGTTTCAACCGCTGTATGGAAGGACAGTCCCAGAACTGTCATTAATAGTCTATTTCTGACAGTTCTATGACATTCCCTCCATACAGCGGTTGAAACAGCTGTATGGAGTGAATGTCCCAGAACTGTCAGAAATAGACTATTTATGACAGTTCTGGGACATTCCCTCCATACAGCGGTTTCCGGCAAAAAGTGTATGTGCAGAGTTCCTCTATTCTGCAGATACACTTAGAGGAGCTCTGCAGATACACTTAGAGGAGCTCTGCACATACACTTTTTGCCGGCTTGGAATTATTCTTATTTTCATCCTACTTCTTCTTCTTCTTCTTCTTCATCCTCATCCTCATCCTCTTCTTCTTCTTCTGAGGATGAGGATGAAGAAGAAGAAGAAGAAGTAGGATGAAAATAAGATTAATTCCAAGCCGGCAAAAAGTGTATGTGCAGAGCTCCTCTAAGTGTATCTGCAGAGCTCCTCTAAGTGTATCTGCAGAATAGAGGAACTCTGCACATACACTTTTTGCCGGCTTGCAATTATTCTTATTTTCATCCTACTTCTTCTTCTTCTTCTTCTTCATCCTCTTCTTCTTCTTCTGAGGATGAGGATAAAGAAGAAGAAGAAGAAGTAGGATGAAAATAAGATTAATTCCAAACAGGCAAAAAGTGTATGTGCAGAGCTCCTCTAAGTGTATCTGCAGAATAGAGGAACTCTGCACATACACTTTTTGCCGGCTTGGAATTATTCTTATTTTCATCCTACTGCTTCTTTTTCTTCTTCATCCTCATCCTCAGAAGAAGAGGATGAGGATGAAGAAGAAGAAGAAGTAGGATGAAAAGAAGAATAATTCCAAGCCGGCAAAAAGTGTATGTGCAGAGTTCCTCTATTTCTGACAGTTCTCTCACAGCTTCTTCACATGTACAGCGGTTGAAACATCTGTATCCTAAATGGAAACTAATAGATACAAATTGTATCTATTAGTTTCCATTTAGGATACAGATGTTTCAACCGCTGTACATGTGAAGAAGCTGTGAGAGAACTGTCAGAAATAGAGGAACTCTGCACATACACTTTTTGCCGGCTTGGAATTATTCTTCTTTTCATCCTACTTCTTCTTCTTCTTCTTCTTCTTCATCCTCATCCTCTTCTTCTGAGGATGAAGATGAAGAAGAAGAAGAAGTAGGATGAAAAGAAGAATAATTCCAAGCCGGCAAAAAGTGTATGTGCAGAGTTCCTCTATTTCTGACAGTTCTCTCACAGCTTCTTCACATGAACAGTGGTTGAAACATCTGTATCCTAAATGTAAACTAATAGATACAATGTTTCAACCGCTAAACATGTGTTCCTTCTGTCAGAGAACTGTCAGAAATAGCGGAGCTCACTGCAGGGACACTTTTGCCGGCTGATCGGGAAATGTTCGATTCGCGCACCCGAAGTAGGCAAAATTTCGGTTTCGCCGCGAATCGAATATTTCCTGAAATTCGACTCGAATTCCGGTTCGCCTGGTTCGATTCGCTCATCTCTAGATATGACCTTCTGTTGCTGACCTGGCGTGTGACCCGACTAATCTCTGCCCGCTGCCTTGTACCGCACTGTCCCCACCGTTACCGACGGCTTGTCTGACCTCGCATCTGCTCAGCCATCCATCCATCCCAACGGGGTCACCCGACCTCCTCATATCAGGCTCTTCCCCATGGGAGCCCCTGGCGACTACCCCTACCACTGACAGGCATACTCAGTAGCCAGGACCTGGTCTCAGTGCTAGTGGTACCGCCGGGCGGTCCCTTATACACACCATGCCCTCAGCTATTACCCCATAGATTTCAGCTCTTCCCTCATAGATGTTTGCTGTCCACCCAACCCCTGCAGTTGTAAGAAAGGCCTTTCAGGTCCATTTTGTTGCATGTCCATCAGTATCGATTAGGTAAAGATAACTTTTCACCTCTTTACTTTATCAGGTTTTCACGTCTTGGGATCTACACTGGGACTTCCTCCAGAACCTCCTGTTCCAGGAAGCAACCATACAAAATCTCTTGTCCACTTCAACTTGCACCTCTAAATTTGAAGAGACAGTTCAAATGTTCCAACATTACAAAACCTATTCAGAAAGAATGAACACAGCTGTCCAGCTAGCAAACCTCATTCCTTTCATGTTCATTAGGAACACAGGATTCAACTATAGAGACAATGCTTCCTACAGAAGCATTTGGACCCTAGCAAATAAAAAAACAGTGGTCAATCAGATATGACCCCTTACACTTTCAGCATGCTTCAGTTTTCTAGAGAAGCACTATAAGCAGTACATCGCAATCTTAGAGGATTTTTTCATAGCGTCCCAGATGGACTTCTCTACTAAGAAAAGGATATTTTTACTAGTCATTTTCTCTTTTTTAAAGATTTATTTTTTAAGCCAATACTTCATCTTCATCTACCTGCAGTGCAATATGCACACACTCCACATTATGTTCCTGCATTTTCAGCATCTTCATGCCATTGCTTCTATTTGCAATAGACACGCAGTTTCACTTGGTCCTTGCTGCTACCTACAGTGACCTGGTCATATCTGGCCATTTTAACCTCTCCTGATTATGAACTGGTTCCTTAATACCCACAGTTTTTAGCTGGTGTTTTTATGAGGTCATCTAAGTTAAGTAGTGCAACAAGTCAAATCCCAAGTGCCTGGATTGATTGCTGTCCCTGCTTGAGTCAGTGCACTCGGCAAAGTCTTTCATAGCTGCAACAGGTGTGCCCCCCTCCAATGCCTTGTCCAGGCCTCCCTGTTGATCTGGTATGTCCCTGCGCCTTTGAGGAGGAATGAGCTACCTCCAGGCATACCTGCCCTTAAATTAATCCATTGTACTCCAACATGGAGACCCTCAATGATTTAGAGCTAGATCCACACTTCATAAAGGGACCTTGACGAGGCAGTGTGGGTCCCACTTATATTTTTAAATGCTGTGCAACTAAAACCCCTGTTTTTAACGCCATTGATAGACAGTTTTTTTTTTGGGGGGGGGATACTAGCTGGTAAATGTGTTGGGAAAATGTTTGTCTTTTTTTGTGCTGTGCAAAACTCTTCCATGTGCACCTTACTTTAAAACACTAATTATAAATTGGCTCGGTTGCCATTTTTGTTTAGTATTTCTTGTACTTCATTAAGGGACACGGGTCCTACTGCTCTGTGTTTGTGATTAACTCTTAATACTGCTTTTCTAAAAAACTGAAGCATGCTGGGAGTGGGAGGGGTTATACCTGGATCACCATTGTTTATTTGTATGCCAGTGTCCTTCTGTAGTCTGAAGCTGTGTCTGAATCCTCCTGTTGTCAGTAGTGTAACCCAATTGTTTTTTAATGAACTCCAAACCATTGATCTGAAGTATAAAAATCCTATTTTTTTTTTTGTTGCTTGCACCTGCTACCTACTTTTCTCCATTATAGCTCATGAGCATAGATACAGAAAAGCAGAACCATAGATTAACCGATAAACAGTGTGAGTAGAAACCCATTCTTATCTATATGTACCTTTAAAGTGATTGTAAAGGCTAAGATATATTTTTTTTAACAAACAAACAAACATGTTATACTTACCTGCTCTGTGCAATGGTATTGCACTCTAGGCTCCTCTTCTTCTCCGTGTGACACCATAGGAAGCGGCTTCCTATGGGGGCGCATGTGCTGGCTCGCGCCTAAGCTGAGCTGTGTGAGCCCAGAGACATACACAGTGCAACTCGGCCCTGCCCCCTGCTCTCTGCTCATAGAATTTGGTTGGCCAATGGCTGCTACTGCTCCCTCTCTGTCTTGTGAATGCAGGGAGAAAGGAGAGAGCCGCTAGAGACGTACACAGTGCAGGACTGACTGTGGACTCAGGTAAGTATAAGGGGGTTGAGGGGGCGCAATACAAATATTGAGACATTTTTTACCTTAATGCAGGGAATGCATTAAGGTAAAAAATGTACTGGCTTTAGAACCACTTTAAATAACCATGTTGTGTGCACATTCATGTATTATGAATAAAGCTTTCTGCAACTATACCAATGAAGCCCACTATTTGCTTCCAGTTTGTGCTTTGTTTAATAACGGAGGAAAAAATGAGTCTATTTTTGAGACGTCCTGAAGCTGAGAGTGCTGTCGACACAATGTCTTTTGCTTTGCATAAAGGCATCACATTGCTTCAATGAACAGCTTATCTGCAACAGAGACACAGGCACATTTGCAATCCTAAAATGGAAGGAGCTATTCCTGCCGTGTGACTTCCCCATTTATATACTAATCTTCCCTTTGTGTTTCCATGAAAGAAAAGATTTTCTGCCAATATGTTTCAGAAAACAAAATCTCCATTAAAATGAACGGAAAGAGAACAGCGGAGCCCTGTCTATCCTTAGAGGAGATGTAAGCATCCTGTAGTTCTCCAGCCACTGTGAAGCTACATGTACCAGAATGCATTGCCATTCACACTGGCCTTGAAATGGACTTCCTAAGCTGCTCATAGACTGGAAGATGTCCCAGTAAGGACATATGTTAACATATGTTGTGCTGACATGCATTTTATACACATGGATGTTGCATTTTTGGAAGACTCCATATGAACGAATTTAACATTGAAAAATGCAGGTTTTCATATTTTAGAATGTTTTATGGTAGAATATTGATCCAATGACTATCCAGTTTCCTTGGGGAATAAGGAAAGGATTTTTTTCCTGTTGGAGCAGTTTGGGAACCACTTTAAAAGGATCCTTCGTCTTCTATTAGATCAGCTGGGTGTAGGTTTAGGATTATCACGACCAACCTTGAGTGTTCACCATCTGTTCAGTCATAACTGCTGAGCAGCAATTGCATGCAACAGCACATGTTAGGTTTGTCCAGTAATGGCACAGAGGCAATTGGAAATGGCATAGGCACAACTTTATTGAATAACTAGCATTTAGCATAAAACCTAAAGCCTATCCTGGCCCTAAAGATTTAAATAGGAATAAGGCTTTTATTGATCAAAAATTTGCACTTAGTGGGTCCTACATTTATCTTTGCATACCATCTTGAATACCCCAGGATCCACATTGCTAGAGCACTCAGATATGCAAATCTTGACTTTGTGAGAGAAAGTTGAGGCCTAGTCCACACTTCCTTCCCCAAAATACTTCCCTACTAGGAGTTTAGACTGTCCATCATGTGATAGGCCAGTAGGGAGCTGCAAGAGAGGGTGGACTCCAGGCCTCAGTTTTCTCTGAAAAAGTTGGCGTTTGTATATTGGAGCACTCCAAGATCATCTCAAGATGCTAGAGATGCTGTCAAGGGAGGACTGGGAACTTTTGGCCTGGTGGGCAAAAACAACCATCCTACGGACAGTTAAAAGAAAGTGCAACACAGAAAGTATTATGCAATGCCGAAGTGATATCAGGGGAGGACTTATGGTGAAAGGTATCCATGATGAAACGTAAGTATTTTCTTAAAGAATATAGTTTATTGTAAAGCAAGGATGAATTATAAACCGTGATGCACTTTACAAACTGAACAAGATGACTGCTGTTCTGTGAAAATGGGGTGCATTCGCCCAAGTATGATACAAGATCACGCCACAAATAATTAATATTACTCAGCTTTCAATAACAATGATCACAGCACATTTTCTATTTTTGCATTCTTGCAACATTGATTTTCTTTGTAGCTGTCTGAATTTGGTCACATGCTATTATAAAGCCACAAAGGAAATTAATGATTGAAGCCTTCCCTCTTCCAGGTGCTGTGATTGCAGGTCTGAACAGGAGCAGATATTAATAGAGCTCCAAAAAGGTCCTTTTAAATGATATGGTCAGCCTATTAAACATGGAGGTAGATAAAATATGAAGGGGAGAGGGGAAAAATCAACCTGAAAAATTTGTCAGATTTCAAGTATATTTCATGGATATTTTGGTGGTTCCTCAGATTTCAGTTCAGTGAGATTGATTAGCTTATCTCTACATGCAAGTTGGAATTGCAGATAGGGGGATTTAAATACCACTTATTATTGAATCTACAGTTGGCTGATCAAATGCTCATAAGCTGTTAGCAGAGAAACTATGGCTGACTGGTCTAATTATTGCATATTGAGGCCCTCAAATTACTGTAGATGCACACACAGGGGAAACCCGGTACTCATAAAGCGTTAGTAGTAATTTAAGACTACTTTAATACTTTGTGGTCCTTTATTAAATACCAAGATAACTGTCTTATGAACAGTCCAGATTACATTTCCTCTTGTACTCACTGAGGAGCATTGCTAATAAACCCTCTTATCCATATACCCAATGAAGGTGGCGCCATATGGTGAAGAATCTAGGGGTCAGTTTATATGAAAAGTTCCTAGCTATAAAGATAGCTAGTGGACAGGTTTGCGAGATGTTGAACAGAAGGCGCCTTTGCTGCCACACATTGCGAGTCTCCTGCTACCACAAGCCTCTCTCGTCATTTATATACTGCATTGCGACACTAGCAAGGTGACCCTGTATTAAAATAATTGAAAGGCAGAAGCAGTAATGATTTCTGCCTGTTCCATTTTTGGCTTCTGATACAGAGGTGGAAGTGCTTTGTAACAGCTGTATGGGAACGTATAGCTCCCCAGAGCACAATATATTTAATACCCAAGTAAACATTAATAACGCAGGCTGCCTGTGTTTTTGTAACTCACGGAAAGAAGGATGTGGAGTCACTCGTAAAACAAACTGCTCCTGGCTTTTCTTTTGAAATATGCATGCCATGGGATTCAGGGCACCGGCCAGTTTTAGGACCATCTAGATGGATATGTGGTCATGGGAAAGGATATATTTACATTTATCTTGTCAAATGTTTTGTTAATGCATGATGATGTAGCTTTAATGTCTCATATAGATTGAAACAGAGCTGCTTTAACAAATGGTAAAACAAAAGGAGTACTTTAGGCTAGGAAATTAAGTAAAAATCTATGGAAACAAAGGAACTGCTGCCAGGTATAAATTGCAGGCACCTAGAAGTGCTGTCATATACAGTGGGGAAAATAATTATTTGATCCCCTGCAGATTTTGTAAGTACAAAGAAATGAAGGGTCTATATTTTTTTATCATAGGTGTATTTTAAATGATAGAGAAAGAATATCAACCAACAATCCAGAAAAAACAAAAATACAAATGTTATAAATTGAGCTGCAGTTCATTGAGTAAAATAAATATTTGATCCCCTACCAACCAACAATAATTCTGGCTCCACAGACTGTCTATGTGCTCATGCACAGATTAGTCCTGTCAATTTAAGAAGGTGCTCGTAACAACAACTCGTTATGTGTATAAAAGACACCTGTCCACAGAATCTCATTCTTCCTCACTAGAAGAGGAGATTAACGGGGGATATGATCACCATGTATAAATACATCAGTGGTTCATATAGTGAACTCGGTGTAGAGTTATTCACCCTGAGGTCATCACAGAGGACACTCTCTTGTCTGGAGGAAAAGAGATTTAATCTCCAAACAAAGGTTTCTTCGCAGTTAGAGCTGTGCAAATGTGGAATAGACTCCCTCAAGAGTTGGTTTTGGCCAGCTCAGTGGATTGCTTTTAAAAAGGCCTGGATTCTTTCTTGGACACATAGAATATACTGTAACTGGTTACTATTTATAGGTAAAGTTGATCCAGTGAATATCCGATTGCCTCTCGGGGGATCAGGAAGGATCATGCTTTGCTGGGTTTTTTGCCTTCCTTTGGATCAACTGTGGGTGTAGGATTATACTTTTTTTTTTTCGTTTTTTTGGTTAAACTGGATGGACTTTTGTCTTTTTTCAGCCAGACTAACTATGAAACTATGTAACCATCATGGGCAAGACCAAACAGCTGTCAAAGGACATCAGGGACAAGACTGTAGACCTGCACAAGGCTGGAATGGACTACAAGACTATCAGCAAGAAGCTTGGTGAGAAGGAGACAACTGTTGGAGTGATTATTTGCAAATGGAAGAAATACAAAATACCATCAATTGCCCTCGGTCTGGAGCTCCATGCAAGTTTTGCCTCATGGGTTAAGGATGATCATAGGAAAAGTGAGGGATTAGCCCAGAACTACATGGGAGGAGCTTGTGAATGATCTCAAGGCAGTTGTGACCACAGTCATCAAAAAAACCATTGGTAACACAATACACCGACATGAATTGAAATCCTGCACAGCGCGCAATGTCCTCTTCCTCAAGAAGACACATGTACAGGCCTGTCTGAAGTTTAACAATGAACATCTAAATGATCCAGAGAAGGATTGGGAGAAAGTGCTGTGGTCAGATGAGACCAAAATTGAGCTCTTTGGGATTAACTCAATTTGCCATGTTTGAAGGAAGAAAAATGCTGACTATGACACTAAGAACGCCGTCCCTACAGTCAAGAATGGAGGTAGAAACTTTATGCTTTAGGGCTGTTTCTCTGCTAAAGGTACAGGCCAACTTTGCTGCATTGAGGGGCCAATGGATGGGGCCATGTATTATAAAATGTTGGATGAGAACCTTCTTCCCTCATCCAGAACACTGGAGATGGGTCATGGATGGGTCTTTCAGCATGACAGTGACCCAAAAAATACCACCAAGGCAACAAAGGAGTGGCTCAAGAAGAAGCATATTAAGGTCATGGAGTGGCCTAGCCAATCTCCAGACCGTAATCCTATAGAAAATTTATGGAGGGAGCTGAAACTTTGAGTCACCAAGCAACAGCCAAGAAACGTTAAGGATTTAGAGAAGATCTGTAAAGAAGAGTGAACCAAAATCCCTCCTGCGATTTGTGCAAACCTGGTAACCAACTACAACAAACGTCTTACCTCTGTGCTTGCCAACAAGGGTTTCTCTACCAAGTACTAAGTCGTGTTTTGCTTGGGGATCAAATGATAAAACCTATAGACCCTTCATTTCTTTGTAAGTGGGCAAACTTACAAAATCTGCAGGTGATCAAATAATTATTTTCCCCACTGTACATGCAGTAGTGGTCTGTTCCATGGAAATACTCTTCCAAATAGTTAAAGAACAGCTCCAGAGTTTCAGGACACTTCCAGATGACCTCATGGGTGCGACTTTGTACTGAACATACAAGCATAAGTAGTTGCTTATGGGTGGGGTTAGATTTGTTTTGGACAGTTGGAGATACAGAACTGAAGCTTTCTCACCATGCCCTTTGAACCCCTGTTTACAGTTAAAGAAGGTTGTATAATTTTTTTTGTTTATAATTTACATAAAATAGTTGTTTGCACCCTATAAAATACATGGGTCTTGAAGGGATTTTGTATTTGCATGTGGAGTATATCTTACATGTTCTTTATGTTTACAAAAGATATCTTCAGTTGGGAAATCTGTTATCTCTTGGCCTCTGTGTCTTCTTGCTCACACTGCACTTCTCGTGAAGGCAGAAAATCGCTGAATGACATCCTCTTTGATTTGGAAAAGAGTTACAAAAGCTAGTTTCCCCAGGCTTTGACACCACGTTAGGTGGTTCTGTCACTTTACGGTCCTTGAAGTTTTGTTCTGAAAGCACACCACCCTGACAGTTAGACAAATCCATTTTCATTGTGAAAGTTTTTCCTGTAAAGTCCTGCCAGATAATGCTTTTGTGTCTGTCTTTTAATCCTTTTAATCCAGTTGCAACTATTACAGGCCTGTTATTTTGTGCCAGGACAACTGGCATTTAAAAGCCACCGTGGACATGGTATTAAAAATGGGTCTCCAGGAAAGAGTTACCTTTTCCATAGACTTACAGCTGGGGCTGTTTTTGAATTTGCAACTTTTAGTTGATTAAAGCAAATCTTCAGCCCCTCATCTCCAAGTTCCCCCACCCTTTTCTTAAAATTTTTTTTTTTGCTTACCTCATTCCCTAAAATGCTAGCTTCTTGGTTGTCATGCTTTAAGCACGGACACCCTGGTCAAATCACCATCTTTATAGCCAGGCAACTAGCATTTTTAAAAATAGGTGAATATTCTTAGCCTATTTATTTATTTCTTCTAAAAGGGCAACCCTGTTAAGAGTGCTGCAGATCATGCTGCATAACAACAAAGTTTCCAACCCCTGAAATACAACCCCACACCATAATCCCCCCTCCACCAAACTTTACACTTGGCACACTGGAGTCAGCAAGTGCCCTTCTCCTGGCAACTGCCAAACCCAGACACGTCCATCAGATTGCCAGAGAAACGTGATTTGTCACTTCAGAGGACATGTCTCTACTGCTCTAGAGTCCAGTGGTGGCGTGCTTTACACCACTGCATCCGACACTTTGCATTGTACTTGGTGATGTAAGGCTTGGATGCAGCTTCTTGGCCATGGAAACCCATTCCAAGAAGCTCTCTATGCACTGTTGTTGTACTAATTTGAAGGCCACACGAAGTTTGGAGGTCTTTAGCTATTGACTCTGCAGACAGTTGGCGACTTCTGCGCGCTGTGCTCTTCAGCAAGCGCTGACCCTTCCCTGTCATTTTACGTGGCCTACCACTTTGTAGCGGAGTTGCTGTTGTTCCCAGTTGCTTCCACTTTGTTATAATACCACTAACAGTTGACCGTGGAATATTTAGTAGAATGGAAATGTTATGGATGGACTTATTGCAAAGTGGCAACCTATCACGGTACCATGCTTGAATTCACTGAGCTCCTGAGAGCAACCCATTCTTTCAAAAATGTTTGTAGAAGCAGTCTGCATGCCTAGGTGCTTGATTTTATACACCTGTGGCCATGGAGGTGATTGGAACACCTGAATCCAATGATTTGGAGGGCTGGTCCAATACTTTTGTCAATATAGTGTATATATACAGTGCTCAAAAAATTAAAGGAACACTTTGAAAACACATCAGATCTCAATGGGGAAAAATATCATGCTGGATATCTATACTGATATGGACTGGGTAATGTGTTAGGATTGTAAGGATGCCCCATCATTTGATGGGAATGAAATTGATCAACCTACAGAGGACTGAATTCAAAGACACCCCCAAAATCAAAGTGAAAAAATGATGCAGCAGACTAGTCCATGTTGCTGAAATGTTTATTGTAACAACTCAAAATGGTACTCAGTAGTTTGTATGGCCCCCACATGCTTGTATGAATGCCTGACAAAGTCAGGGAATGCTCCTAATGAGACGATGGATGGTGTCCTGGAGTATTTCCTCCCAGAACTGGACCAGGGCATCGCTGAGCTCCTGGACAGTCTGAGGTGCAACCTGGCAGCATCGGATGGGCCGAAACATGATATCCCAGAGGTGTTCTATTGGATTTAGGTCAGGTGAGCGTGGGGGCCATTCAACGTTATCAATTCTTTCATCCTCCAGGAACTGCCTGCATACTCCTACCACATGAGACCAGGCATTGTTGTGCACCAGGAGGAACCTGGGACCCACTGCACCAGCGTAAGGGTCTGACAATGGGTCCAAGGGTTTCATCCCAATACCTAATGGCAGTCAGGATGCCATTGTCTAGCCTGTAGAACTCTGTGTGTCCCTCCATGGATATGCTTCCCCAGACCATCACTGACCCACCACAAAAATGGTCAAGCTGAACAATTTTACAGGCAGCATAATGTTCTCCACAGCTTCTCCAGACACTTTCATATCTGTCACATGTGCTCAGGGTGAACCTGCCTTCATCTGTGAAAAGCACAGAGCGCCAGCGGCGGACCTGCCAATTGTGGTGTTCAATGGCAAATGCCAATCGAGCTCTATGGTGCCAGGCAGTGAGCACAGAGCCCACTAGAGGACGTCGGGCCCTCAGGCCACCCTCATTAAGTCTGTTTCTGATTGTTTGGTTAGAGACATTCACACCAGTGGTCTGCTGGAGGTCATTTTGTAGGGCTCTGGCAGTGCTTATCCTGTTCTTCCTTGCACAAAGGAGCAGATACCGGTCCTGCTGATGGGTTAAGGACCTTCAACGGTCATGTCCAGCTCTCCTAGAGTAACTGCCTGTCTCCTGAAATCTCCTCCGTGCTCTTGACACTGTGCTGGGAGACACAGCAAACCTTCTAGCAATGGCACGTATTGATGTGCCATCCTGGAGGAGTTGGACTGCCTGTGCAACCTCTGTAGGGTCTAGGTATTGCCTCATGCTACCAGTAGTGACACTGATCCTAGCAAAATGCAAAACTAGTGAAAAACAGTCAGAAAGGATGAGTAGGGAAAAAAATGTCAGTGGCCTCCACCTGGAAAACTATTCCTGTTTTGGGGGTCATCTCATTGTTGCCCATCTAGTGCACCTGTTAATTTTATTAACACCAAAGCAGCTGAAACTGATTAACAACCCCTTCTGCTACTTAACTGTATCCAAGGAGTTTAATTGACTTGATGCTATACTCTGATTAAAAATTGTTCCTTTATTTTTTTTGAGTAGTGTATATATATATATATATATATATATATATATATATATATATATATATATATATAAATATATATATATATATATATATAAATATATATATATATATATATATATATATATATATAAATATATATACATATACATAAATACACACATATTTCAAGGAGACATTATATGCATATGCAAAAGACAACTTTCAGGTTTATTATGAGGCTAAAAAATAAACATTTGTTTCATTGCCACACTGTAAGATCTTAATTCAAATGCAAGCAGAGTGATTACTGATTCATCAAGGTCTTGTATGAAGAAAATGTGCATATTTATGTGCTTAACGGAAGGAATTAATGCACCTGCTTCTGGCATAAATGGGTTATATTTTTCATTGTAAATTGGACTGTCTTAATAAATAATGTGTATTTTCTCCTGCTTCATTCCTTTTGATGTGCATTTTTCCAATCAGATAATATTTATCTGGAAAATTACTCAAAAGTAGATACATGGGAGAATCCATTTTGTTTGATAGGAAAACTTCATGTTAACTTTAAAGGTTATTAAAATGTTAGCTTGGGAGTGTGGTTTATATCTAAACATAATGCATACCTTCCAACTGTATTGTTTTGGCCAGGACTGGCTTAAAGTGCGAACCCACAAGGAGTTCTACATGGTCGGATTTGTTTTTTCTCTTTTTTTTAAATTTAAATATTTAATAATTTTTCAGATAGAAAATATTGATTAATTTTTCAGATAGACAAGTTATACAAGCATAATCATTAAAACCTTAGCATATTATCAAAACATTTATCGTTTTATCCCTTCCCTCCCCCAACGTATATACCACCCATTCCCCCCCCCATCCAATACCAAACCCCTTCTGCTCTGCATTTTCCTGTTCATTTCTTGAGATCGTAATCCCTATAAAAGAAGAACAAAATATGTTTTCATATCAGGGGTGGACTGACAACTCATGGGGCCCCCCGGGCAATAGGGGATCATGGGGCCCCTGTGTCCTTGCCCAAACTCAAAAAAGCCTATGAAAAAGGTACCAGGGGCATCTCATGGGGCCCCCTACTGACCCCGGGCCCTCGTTTTCAAATAGTCAGTCCGCCCTGGTTCCATATTATTCTATTTTAATCCCCCATAACCTCTAAGGCTAGCCTTGACTTTTTAAATTCCTCCCATTTGTTCCATCTCCTATGGTGACTCTCCATCTTATCTTCATTCAAATAATAAAGTTCTTCCAATTTACATATTTGATCCACCCTATCCACCCAGTCTTTTATTTTCGGCACCTCCTGTCTCCTCCAATACTTGGGTATCATTCCCTTTGCTGCATTCAAACAGTACAATAAACCAGATTCTTTGTATTTTTTAACTGAAAGCTTAGTACTATGAAAAAGGCAAATCTCTGGGTCTACTAGAATATCAACCTCTGTAATTTTCTGAATCAAGCTTGTTTTTTCTCAGTCGGGGATATGTCCGTTGATCCCCTGCTGAGCTAAGTGAAGCGGCTTACGCAGAGCAGACATGGAAACAGCCCGCTCTGCTCTATGGGCAGCCAGATGTCAGCAGACCGGCTGTCAGTTTACACCTGGCTGCCCTCCGATCTGGCCAGATGAAGGGGAACGGATCCTCCTTGCATTTTTAGCCATATTGGATCAGATTGGAGGTAGCCGAGTGTAAACAGACACAAGTCTGTTTACATCCAACTACCCATAGAGGAGAATGGAGGATCCGGTCGGGTCCGTCTGAAAAATAGATCTGACCAGACTGCTTATATGACAGGGGCCTTAGAAATATATAAGTTTCTGTTCATTGTTGGAACAATTAATGAGATCATTAAGATATCCTTACAAAATAGTTTAAGTAGTTATTCTTCATCTGGATGGAGAACCCTATTTTGTAGATCTGTTTAGAAACGTTGCTTGCCCAACGGTTATTGAAATAGCAAAAAATACAAAGTTGTCCCCCAGAGAAGGTTCGCTCACCTACTAGAAGCTACATCATTTAGCTGAGAATGGCAGACGTCTTGTGAAGGCACAGCGCTGATGAGGAGGTGTGGACTGTAGCCTAAGCTCCATTTACTTTTCAATCAGCTGGGGACCTTTTTAGAAAACAATATGTAGCTTGCAGTTTGATCATCTGTCCCACATTTTGTAGAACAGGCACTTCCAGGTGTCTGCACCCATGTTTAGCCTATTTTTGCTAAGAATCTGAAAACTCAAGACTCTCTTTATATACAACTTGGGATTTTGATCGTCACACTTTAGTCTGTTATTTCCCTCCTTTCCTGCATCACTATTGGACATTGTAGCTGCCGTCATATTTAGTGCTCATTCCTGTCTGCTATACAGTGCGGGGGACCATTATATCAAAGTAGAAGAAGTCACAGGTACACTATAATTACTGACACATTATAGAGGTTTGGTCAGTGACTCACCTGGATTTATTGAGCTACAGGGTCAATGTGTTTCACACATGTCAGTAATTAAAAGGACAAACTGGTAGCCTTGACATGCATCTGAACTCCAAACACCGTGACATTCATTGATCATGTGTTGATGCTCATGGTCTCATTCATCTCAGTAGGTTTCCTTAAAGGAAGTGTGAACTCAGTCTCAAGTCAGTTTTTTTTAAATAGTGCTAGCTGTATATTTGTTACCAGGGGTGGACTGACAACTCATGGGGCCCCCGGGCAATAGAGGATCATGGGGCCCCTGTGTCCTTGCCAAAACACAAAAAGGCCTATGAAAATGGTACCAGGGGCATCTCATGGGGCCCCCTACTGACCCCGGGCCCTCGGGCAGTGCCCAAGTTTCCAAATGATCAGTCCGCCCCTGTTTGTTACAAGTATAATAGTCATATTTTCAGATGTTTACATATTTTGTGTGGGAAGCTATTGGTCCCCATCCACTTCTCTCTAGCAATGTATGGCCTGCGATGGCTAAACCTAGAAAGATCTGTAAGAGAATAAGGGCCCTTTCAGACCTGTCTCCTCTGGTGTGTTGCATTAACACAAGTGTTAAAGTGTTACTAAACCCAGGACCCTGCATTTACTATATCTGGTCTCCCCGGACCCTGCATTCACTATATCTGGTCTCCCCGGACCCTGCATTCACTATATCTGGTCTCCCCGGACCCTGCATTCACTATATCTGGTCTCCATGGACCCTGCATTCACTATATCTGGTCTCCCCGGACCCTGCATTCACTCTATCTGGTCTCCCAGGACCCTGTATTCACTCTATCTGGTCTCCACGGACCCTGTATTCACTCTATCTGGTCTCCATGGACCCTGTATTCACTCTATTTGGTCTCCCACAGTACAAAGAACATGGAAATGCAATATTTTAGTAAATATAAACTGCTAAATACTTTTTCTTATCAGCAGTCTTGTGGCTTTGATCAGTGTCCAGCAGAGCACTGGTTACAGCTTGTAGGAGGAGTTTTCATTCTCCCCTGACTGTCCTGTGAGGCTGCAGGAACCCTGACTCTCTGTATGGACAGTGCTGATTGATCCTGTGCTGATCACATGCACTCTTCCAAAGAAAAAAACAATATTTAGCAATACACACCAAACTGAGCATGTGACTGACTCCTAGAGCTCGGTACTATCAGCAGATGGATTGGGGACAGTAGAAGAAGGGGAGGATCAGAGAAGACAGGATCAAACAGCTGTTTTACATAATGCGGTGGATTAACTCATTGGGTTCCACAGTGAGTATAACAAGCATGCTTTACTGCATATGCAGACTGATTTTACTGCTGTGAGTTTAGTAACACTTTAATGCACCTTATGCCGTACAAAACTGCATTATATTAAGGCAGTCCATTGAAATGAATGGGCTGCCAATACACCAGAAAAGACAAAAGTGATGAAGAACACCACAACACACGTTAGTGCATTACTGTGCATTGTCATGTGCTGCAGTGTATGCGCATCAAAGGGGCATTGAATGAAATTGTTGAGTGCTATTGGACATAAATAGCACCGCAACACACTAACACACGTAACATGCGTTAATGTGCATTTTCATAATGTGTGCGTTAACACATGCGTCCTTGCAATGCACTGCTCTGGGAAGGTGTGAATGGGCCCTAACAGGTAGTGTTTAATACTTGCATCTGTGACATTGTTTGCTTTTATCAAATTGTATATGACCAGCCTCAGATATATAAAAATAAATAGATCTGATTCAGGTAAAGGCAATATGTAATGGTTTTGCTTATATTTTCTTTGTTATAGGTATGATTAAAAAACAAAATAAAAATACATTTATTTTTCTTTTAGTCAGGTGAATAGGAAACACTAAATTTTATCATTTTATGTTCTCCCTTTTAGCCTTTGAGCTCCTTTTCAAATGTTTTCCTCTGTTTACCTTGCTCCTTTGTTGTAAAAAAACCTTGTTGTTTACAATGTTCAATAGCTCAAGCTGAGATACACCTTGAAGTTGGTTTAATAAACCTGGAGAGTGCAAAATTTGGTGCAGCTCTGCATAGAAACCAATTATCTTATTGTCAAAAATTTCAAAGCTGAACTTAGAAGCTGATTGGCTAACATGCACCAGATTTTGCACTCTACAGTTTTAGTAAATCAACCCAAGTAAGTCAGAGGAGTGAATAATTCCTCAAAAACCTGAAAAATCAAACCCAAACATTTATTTTTAAGGAACTTTTTTAACTGATTTTTTTTCTCCCACTTCTTTTGCAGCAACAACGAAGGCTCGATCTTCTTACTATTACCAACCCCGGTGAGTACTTAAACAATATGTTTCTCGCCCGTGATCAATTAACAATTTCTTGGATCGCCAGTGAGCAATAAGACAGGCTGAAAGTTCGGTATTTTCTGTGCTTTACTAAATATTAATTTTAAAAATAGAAATATAACTTGCAAAATGGTGTAAAAATCCTACAGTTGTGCAATTTGACTACTGTGCATTTCATGAAAAAAAGTTCTGTAAAACATTTCCATTGTCGTAACTAACTAACTAGTCATACTACAGCCATATGTAATGTAATGTGGGCTTTTATACGAGGAGCGTTCAAGTCAAACCGGGACTTTGCAGTTTATATAATAAAAGAACTAATTTCAAGGAGTGGAAACTGCGTTTTTTTTTTTGCATACTCCCCTGCTACATTTATACGCTTATCCCAGCGTTTAACTAATGCCTGGAAAGCTTCGGCATAGAAAGATTTTGTCAGTACGCCTGAACCATTCCAGGACTGCCTGCTTCACTTCGTCATCAGTGCTGAAATTTGTCTCTTGTGCAATTTCATGACAGGTTATGTGTTGATTATCCAGGATCAGGTGTTCCACGTGCTGAATGTTCACAGGAATGACTGCTGTGGGCTGGGAACCACCATGGCTGAGATCATCACTGATGGACGTACGGCCATCTTTGATACGTTTACTCCATTCAAATGTCTTACTTTGTCTGAGCGTCTCATCACCATACTGTGCTTGAAGTCTTCTGTAGATATCATCAGGTTTTACACCTTTGTTCACAAGAAACTTCATCACCACATGCTGTTCCATGCATGCACTAACACTGTTGTCTGCCTTCTTGATTAACGGTCTCTGGACTGGCCTAAGACATGTGCGCCGCCTATCAGTAATAGGACACACTTGCCAGTTACTACTGCATGTAGTACAGCCATACTACCATCCCTTCTTATACCTGTAAAATTAAAAGTCTTGGTTTGACTTGAACTCCCCTCATATATAAACAGATACGCCAGAATGTTAACCGCTTTATCGCCACCCTATAGCAGGAATACTGCTACAGGGTGGTAGGGGTGCGCAAAATCACGTGTGTGTGTATGTGTATGTATGTATGTGTATATATATACAGTATATATATATATATATATATATATATATATATATATATATATATATGGGTGTGTGTGTGGGAACTCGCTTCAAAGTGGTAGAGCTTTTCTTTTTAAAACACACAGCAACTCGCTTATTCTTCTTTTTAAGGGCCTTTTCGCCCAATTTTATTTAAAAGAAAAAGTTCCATAAATCTTCCCACACAGGGGTATCCACCATCAAACACATGCAAATGAAAATTCAGCCTCCTGGCTTGCACACAGTTTTATGTCTGTCTCCTACAGACTCTTTCCGAAATGGCTTTTCCGCACACAGCTGGCCATTAGCACACAGCTACTCTGGCTTCCACCTCTCCGTGGTGAAGCCCTCCTGACTCCTGTCTGCCGGGTTGGAGCCCAGAACCATGGTTAGGCCTCTCTGAAAAGTCCTGCACACACCTGTGCAATCAGTGTCCTGGCCATTCCCAAGACCTGGTCCCAGGATTGGAGATTTCATCCCTCCCAGATCTCTTTGAAATCTACAGGCTCCAGATCCCAAAACGGACTTAATGAATAAATGAGGAAAACGAAAAGCCAGTTTCCTCTGCAATTCATCAACCCTCTGGAGCCCCTCAACCTGCCTTGTTGAGAATCCTGGGTGACAGATCGCCACACTGTCACAATATATATATATATATATATATATGATTTTGCATTTCCAGGTAGGGGGAGCATGCGAGCCCTACCTGTGCCACTATTAACTGTCTCAGCTGATAATCACCGGGTCCCGACCGGTGATTACTCGCCAGTACCTGTAAACAATACAGATCTCTCCCCTATCAGCTCCAGCACACTGCTTTGTATGGCTGTGCATGGCAGAGCTATGCAAAGCAGTGTGCTTACAGTGAAGCACACACACACAGACAACACAGTAAAACACAGCACAGCACACAGTTAACCCTTTGATCGCCCCAAATGTTAACCCCTTCCTGCAAAGTGCCATTAGTACAGCGTCAGTGCTTTTTATTAGCACTGATCACTGTATTGGTGTCACTGGGGATGTCAGTGACACCAAGTCAGTTCCCCCCAGTGTCAGAATGCCCACCGCAGTCCCGCTATAAGTCGCTGATTGCCACCAGTACTAGTAAAGAGGAAAAAAATTCCAGTACCCATACTGCCATTTATAAATGCTTTAACTTTCACGTAAACCAATTAATTTAGACATATTGGTATTTTTTTTTTCAGCAAAGACGTAGCAGAATACATTTTGGCCTAAATTTATGACCAAATTTAATTTTTTAAAATTTTTTACTGGACATGTTTAATAGCAAAACATAAAAAAAATATTTTTTTTCTCAAAATTGTCTGTCTTTTTTTTTATAGTGCAAAAAAATAAAAACCACAGACAATCACATACCACTGAAAGAAAGCTCTATTTGTGAGAAAAAAAAGGACGTACATTTTTATTTGGGTGCAGCGTTGCATGATCGTGCAATTGTCAGTTAAAGTAACGGAGCGCTGTAACACAGAAAATG